>NC_056732.1:1230715445-1231015445 GCF_019279795.1 Protopterus annectens
CAAAGGCACAACACTGCCCAGTCTGCAGATGGCCCTGCAGATGGGGATTCCTCATATACATGGAATTGACATGGCAGGTATTGCGACATGTACGACAGGCATATCCAGACAAACACTGTTAAACCAACATTACTCCAAATGCAGTATAGCAGCACTTACAGTTTGTAGTCAGGTCAGGCACATCCCCTCCTGTTCGTTGCCTTCTTTCCACAGGGTATGTTGTTAGAGGTAAATCCCCAATCCATCTGAGATGCTGTTTGCCAAACAACAGATCTAGTTCCTGCTCATAGTGACTGAAAAGGCCAACACCACCATGATGTTCCTAGATATTGGAGTGTGTTTCCATGCATTTGGCTATGGGAATGTTAACGCAGCTGTTCCACTTTCAATCAGCTAGGGGAGGGCTGCAATCCGTGCAGAGGCCATCAGCTGATCATGAGTATCACTTAAAATACACACGCTGTTGCCTAAGCAAAGCAGGTGTGGGCCTCCACATTCACCAGAGAGGGGGTGGGGGAGGCAGACAGAGGCAAATAAATGTCAGTGAGGGGTGGGGGAGTAAAACTGAAGCATGTTTGTGTCATACACCTACCAGCACAGGGTATCAAACCCCCAGCAACTATGTAGTGCTATCACAGTTCGATGCAGTTATTGGATGCATCACATGGGTTACCTGCTGTGGAGCACTCAGAAAATATATGTGATGGTGAGTGACATCTGCAACAGGGATACTGTAGATATACGGTAGGTGACGTACACATGCCTGTCTGCATGAACAGGTGCCAGCGTCAACACAGGCACACTCACACAGGGACGCACACACATTGACACACTTGGCAGGGCCAGGAGTGCAACTCATCACTAGTGGGATTGCCACAACACATCAATTTCCACAAGCACCACACGGGTCATACAGAGGTCGTATGGGCAAAGAGTATGAGGAGGTGTTAGACATCAGACAGCATGCTTCAGTATGCCCTGGGGGGTTGTAGTGAGTGTGGATGTGGACATACACACCATACAACACACACGAACACACCAGGGTGCCAGTTCTGACATGCATAGGTGCATGTCTGCACGGGTGTGTGGTGGTGAACTGTGCCAGCAGGCTGTACAAGGGTAGACGATGGGTATACCCTGGCATCAGGCCACATGACAATGGTCTGCATTGTGGCTCAGGCCTGTAGTTTCTGCATTTTCCCACACAGGTGGGTATTGTATCCCCCATTCTGGCACCTGGGTGACTATTGTGTGTGGCCAATGCTGTGCATCACTTGCCATGTATGTGTTCCTTAGTCAATGACATGGATGGTGTATGGGATGTGCACACCTCCCACATGCATGTACAGTGACATGTGCTACTGTACCTGGGGTGTCTGGCCCATGTTGTGAACACAGATTATCATCAGATGTGCCAGTCTTGCCCACATGTGGCAGGAACTGGTAATGGGCAGCAGGTTTACCCTGCACCAACATTGATAGCATGCTAACAGCATTCCCTGATGTCAGTGTCATCTGTCCATACAGGGCATGTTGTCAGGCATGGTATGTCCGTTGTGAGTCACATGTGAAGGCACCATAGGTGGTGCAGGTGTCCATTGGGTAACATGGTGGAGGTGCACTGTCTGCATGTACGTGCATATTGGACAGATGGGCGGGGTGACGTCCTCTGTAGCCCACTGCTATCACTGTGTTGTTACTATCAGTGGCCAATATGCAGTATACTACCCACATATTGGCTGTTGCCTAGGCATTTGTGTACATATGACACATGGGTTGAGTGTGTGCTCTGGGTAATAGTGAGGTTGCTAACTATGATTGGCTGGCCTTGACGACACATTTATGGGTATGGCTTTGCACCCCAGCCTCTCAGCTAATTTACATCTGTTATCCATGTATGGTTGACATTGTAATATATAGTAGGGCCACCATAACAGAAATAAGCAAAACCCCCTCCACATTACCCACAGGTGTCACACACTCACAACCACCTCTACACAGGATATAAGTTACACACACACACACACACACACACACACACACACACACACACACACACACACACACACACACACACACACACACACACACCTGTCATGTCTGGGAGTAGAACCCCTACCTAACTAGTTTATTACACTACAGTACTACGCAGTTATAGTACACGCCACGGATATTACTGAAGTACTTCTTCCCCAAAGGTGCATTTCACAATGAATGACATCAGCAGGATTACCAAATAAGGGCATTTCAACTGTACTGCAAGTGACTAGCCTAAAATGCATTGCTCCCTACACAGACAGTGAGACACACACAAAACATCCACAACTGACATGTGTGGGTATAGAACCCCTGACCGGGGTCTATATCACACCACAGCATAGAGCTATTATAGGACGCACCACAGGGATTACTAGAGAAACCCTTCCCCAAAGGTGTATTTCACAATGAATGACATCAGCAGGATTACCAAACAAGGGCATGTCAACTGCATTGCGAGTGACTAGCCTAAAATACATTGTTCCCTACACAGACAGTGAGATGCACACAAAACATCCACAAGCCCTAAAACAGTTTTTCCCCTTTATGTCAGTTTGGTCTTCTTCCAAAGGGCATTTTCACAGGGATGCCATTGGGGTTAAAAAATTTAAGGGCCCAAAAAGGGGGGGTTTGCAAAAAAAAAAAAAAAAAAAAAAAAAAAAAAAAAAAAACAAAAAAAAAAAAAAAAAAAAAAATTTAAAAGAAAAAAAAAATAAATAAAAAAAGAAAAAAAAAAAAAAAAAAAGGTGATGAAAATGCATTCCCTAAAAGTTTGGCAAAAAACAAAATGCAGGGGTGCCCTACCCCCCCCTACAGCAAGCATTAAAAACCCCAGGATTTGGAAACCTTTAAAGGTGTTTTTAAAGGGGGGTGACATAGCGGCCCCAAAGTTGAAGTTACAAAATTTAAAAGGAAAACCCTAAAGCATTGTTTTATAGTAACCAAAAGAAAACAATCACACAAACACACTTTTCCCAAGGTTTTAAACACCAACCAAACAAAAAACCCCAAAAAAACCCCAAACCCAAAACCCCAAGTCTGGGGGGAGTGAACCCCTCCAAATTTTATAATAAGACAGAGTTAAGGCTGGTTTCTCTCCCCCAAAACCAAAAACACAAAAACCCCAAAAACAAACAAAAACCAAAACACCCCCACAACAAAACACACAAAACACCACAACCTTTGAAATTTGGGGTTAGAACCCTACCTCTTTTTATCACACTACAGCATACATTAAGGACCAGGGATTACTGGGAAACTTCCCAAGGTGTATTTCATGATGACATCAGCAGTTAAAGGGTATGAATTTAAGGGGATAGCCTAAAAGCATTTTCCCTACACAAACAAACAAAAAAAAAACCCCCCCAAACATGTTGGGGTTAAAACTCCTAACATTTATCCCCTACAGAGACATTTAAAGGACCCCAAGGTTACTGGGAACCCCCCAAAAGGGTGTTTTTCCCAAATGGATGACTGCGGGTTGCAAATTGGGTTTAAATTGGGAGGGAGTGCTTTTCCCCAAAACCCAAAAAACCAAAAACATCCAATCCCAAAGGGGGTCCCTATTTTTACAAAGCGTGTTACACACGGGGTTTACTACTCCTTTTAAGGGTTATTTCCAAGGGGGGACTGCACCCAAATTGCATTTAAGGGATTGGGGTCCTAAAATTCATGGGTGACAGCCCGGGGGGCCCCCCTTTCCCGTTGGGGTTAACACCCCAAACTCCTTTTACATCACCCTCTTACACAAATTAGGGGCCAATTTGGTTTTTTTGGGTGGTACTTTAATTGGGTTTTTTTGGGTGTACAGGGTGGTCCTTGCATGTTCTTCCAAAACCAACCCAAAGGGGCCCCCCAAAAACCATCCCCCAAAAAAACACCCAGAACCCCTTTCCAGTTGGGGTTGTCCCTTTTTTCCCAAAGGTAAAACCCAGAGGGCCTCTGAGATTGGGATCTCCAGGTGTTTTCTGTGTGATTTGGTTGTAATGAAAAATGGTTTTGGGGGTACCTTAAGGCATTCTTTCTACACGCAAACAGACGCACTTTACACAGGAGTGGGGGGGCACACCTGACTGTTACTATAAGTGTATGTAGGATGGGGGGGGGGCACACCTGACACATGTACACATTTGCTAGGACTGTACTGGTATGTCAGGTACTCCATTTCAGTCTGTAGTCTTACCTATCGTGCTGGCTAGAGGCATACCAGTGTACTACAGATCTTAGCTTTAATTATCTACATATTAGTTTCTGACTTACTAGCCTTCACATCTTACATCCAACTGCCTGGCCTGCTGTAGTTTGTCTGTGTAGGTCTGGGGGAGGGGTTACCCATAGGGCTCATTCAGAGGCCATAGTACAGCATTTGTTTGTGTTTGTCTGCACCTGTCCTGCTGGCTGAGACTGTTGTTGGGTATGTGAACCTTCCTGACTGGCATGTGTGGGTCTTATGGACGCACATGTCACTCAGCCCATTTCCTGCAGTGGGTTGTGTCACCCTGTGTCCAGTATGTGTTACAGATGTCATGGTGCCACTATGGGTGTCTACTGTCTGCTGCCTTAACATTCGGCCACCGAATTCCCTTGCATGGGTTTTGTCACCCTGTGTAGTACTGGCTACTATGGTGACTCCAGTATGTGTTACAAATGTCATGGTGCCACTATGGGTGTCTACTGTCTGCTGCCTTAACATTTGGCCACCGAATTCCCTTGCATGCTCACATCCATACCATAGCTACAGGTAACAACACATTCTACTCCATTTGGCAATTGGTAGGTTGATCGACTTACCTTGAGGGTGTGTCAGACTTGAGGATGATGCTGGAGGGCTGCCTATGTTGGATGCACATAGTACACTCCCTATACATGGTTGAGCACAGGTAGTGTCATGTTTTGCATCACTTTTACTGTCTGTGTGAGTCAGAGAGAGTTGTCATGCCCTAGGTCCCTACTGTGTCAGTGCATATGCTATGCGTTGCCTCTTTGCTAAGGCCAGGGCATACTGGGCACTCCTCTTTCTGCCTACTGGGGCAGGCTCAGGTTGTTCCTCCTCCGAGTCACTCTGTGCCTGTATAAGTGTTTGCACTGGTGGGGGGCTGTGTGGCCCTGCCCCATGCTGTTCCTGCTGCAGCTGTTTCCGCAGGATCATATCATGTAGCATAGCACATACCATAACAATTTGGGTACATATAGCTGGTGAATACTGCAAGGCTCCACCGGATGTGTCCAGACACAGGAACTGTGACCTGAGCATCCCAAACACACTCTCTATTATATGTCTGGCCTGTGCGTGTGCCTCATTATGGCGTTGTTGTTCAGGGGTGTGTGTGTATTTCTGATGGGTGTCATCAGCCACAGCTCCAGTGGGTACCCAGCATCCCCCACTAGGTGACCATTGGCAAATCTGTAGTATAGCTGCGTCAGATGCCATATGTGTGAATCGTTATAGCTTCCAGGGCAGCCAGCACATACATTCATTATAATGCCCTGAGCATCACATACGACCTGGCAGTTGATGGAGAGGATGCCCCTGCAGTTGATGTAGGCCCTACCCTGCTCACCAGGTGGAGCTTTGATGCATATGTGGGTGCAGTCTATAGCACCCACTACCCCAAGGTATTCTGCTATTTGGTGGAAGAGACACATATTGCTAGTCAACACCTTACGTGTGTTGAGGAAATATACGTGCTCACTGGCATGTGCTGACATGGCATCCAGGAACTGGTGGAATACTGTGGATGCTGATGCCTGTGAGATCCCCATGATATCCCCAGTTGTGCTTTGGGAGGTACCTGTCGCTAGTATATCTAGGCCTACACACACCTTGGTATCCACTGGGATGGGTTAACCTCAGCCATTTGGTGTATATGGTGTGGCCATCACAGCTCAACAATTTGCTATAGGAGGTCTCTGTCCACCCTACAGCACTCCACTATCTCCAGCTCATGTAGCCCCTAGTAGGTTTCCCTAGGTCTGTACATTCTTCTCTGTCTCCTCACTGTGGGTTGTTTGGCAGCATTCACATCCTCACCGCCCTCAGCCTCTTGCACATGTTGTTCTATGTTGCCTGATGCAGCCCTTCGCATTTTGTAGGTTTGTTTGTTAAAATTTCCCCACTTGTATACACCGGTGGTGTAGAGTGTGGAAAAACCAGAGGGGAAGGTGTTTGCTTAGTTTACAGTAGTGTTCTGGGCTGGGCTGGTCTGCTGTCTGTATAATTGGTTGATTCTGATACATTTCACCTGCTAGCTAAGCTAGTTCTCCTTGATTACCTTCCTACTGATGGTTTCCCTTCCTATTGCCTTCTTGTTTGAGCCCGGGGGCGTGCCATGCAAACACAGTGCTCAGATGTGAACGGAGCTGCTATTTCCTGTTTTTTTTTAACACCTGGTGCACACCACGCAAACACGCGTATGCGCTGTAAGCACGTTTGCAGGATTTTGGCTTGTTCTGCTGGTGTACACCATGATTTTCTTGGTGTAAGACAGGACAGCCCTAGACACACCCCCTGCCTTAGCTTAGCTTAGCTAAGGGCAAACACGAGTCACAGTGCTCCATTTAGCTTACAGCATGCCTGACACACCCCCTTCTAATGTCAGCTATGTCTAGGGCTTGCACTCATGGTTTTCCTAGTCCTACACACTTGGGTGCAGGCTTGCACTGACAGGGAATCTGGGATTCTCTATCCTTCCCCTCATTTGCATAGGATTGCCTGCTAATGCATAGTTACATGTCCCACACTGAGCCTCCCCCCTTGGCAACCATTACTCACTGGCCAGGTTGTCTTCTGCCTGCCATTGACTTGCACGGCAGAATACTGCTTTTAGTTAGAATGCTTATTTTAGGTTTCTTTTATTATTTTCCCCCCGATCCCATTTGCATGCCACTGCCCTATGCTTAAACTGGCGAGATTGTTGAAAAAAAAATAAAAGTTGATTTTTTATTTTTTAAACAGTTTGCAATGCCAATGGCCTTCTGCTTGGCCATTGGCATGCTTCCTCAATGATATGCAGCCTTTATTTGGAGCTGTCATAGCTCCGTTTTGTAGTTTGTAGAAATGTACTCAGTTACTAACCGAGTACATTTCTGCAGACTGCACTCGTCCTGCATGGACTGCTGCTAGCCTCCTGGATCACATATTACCTTCATTTGCATGGTTTTCACCTGCAAATGAGGGTAATTTGCATACAGGAGCTCAGTCCATGCAGGATTAGTCTAAGAGCTCACGTGCACATCCTGGGAGCTTGTTCCTGGATCGCACGATGGCCATATTGCCGAAATTAGCTCTTAGACTAATCCTGCATGCTATAAAGGGCTTCATAAATCCAGAGGTATGTATTTTTATATAAAATAAGTTAAACACTTGCCATTTGTATAGTTCCAACTCAAATATAAAAAGAACTAAAGCTGTCTCTGCTCACACGCTTTCACAAATTCCTCATCATATCTACCTGAAAACTTCTTGTGAGGACAAAAATATAGATATAACTTATGAAGGAAAAAAATAACAGATAAATATTGGGGGAAATAGATGTGTGAAACTGTAGCTTTAAAGGAGTTGAAGTGAGCTTCTGGTTAAGGTTAGATCAGACGCTTGTGCTGTGGTTTAAAGCTGGCATATTTCAAGCTCAAGTGTGACATTATTAAAGGACATAGTTGAAATATGAGGTAATATACAATAGAGCTGCTGTGAAGCTAGTCTGCGTTTAAAGAGTGAGAAAACGTAGGGATCAGCAATACCATGTGGGGTCACAGCAAGTATAAATTCCTATCAAAATATATTAAAAATAAAAGTCAACCAAGGTGGGGGTGTGAGCCAGAGTAAAGAACAGACATGCGTTTCAAGTTGCACAAGTGAGGAATGATAAGATGTTGTGGTACGGTGGTTACATATGTGTGGCGGTGTCACAGAGGCTTTGATCAAAGTTAACAAGCAAGATATTAAGGATGTAAAAAGTAGGGGAAAAACATGGATTGCTGGCTGATGTGGAACCTCCCTGTTCAGGGGTGGGGGTGAAACCATGTTACTTGAACTATGACAGAGACAAGGTGAGCTCTGCATCCCACCCAGTAAGTATCCATTGCAAGAACCTGTGATGGGCTCAGCTACAGAAACGGGATGTCCACCTGTAGATTGGTGGAAACTGCATATCACTTAAACCCTGGGACAAAGGTCTGACATCAGCAGCAGAACCAAGAATTGTGGTTCTGCAATCACTGACAACTCTCAGTCCATTGCAACACCCACATCCTTACACATGCAAATGACACTATAATGACTGCAGCAGCCAATAAGCCCAGAAGTCACAGCACAATCCAAGCTTAGAACCCCTGATGCATATTCAGTAAGGATGTCAAATTGAAGATCTACTGGAACATATCTGTATTGAAGGATGACTGGAGCTGGACAGTGTCCAATTCCGCCATAATGAAAGCAATCTTCTGAGACAGGACTGGAGAGAATTTCTCACAGTTTAAAGTCATCTACAGGGGTAATAACTAGGGGAGCACTTCATCAAGAAAAGTTGCCACACAGTTGCTCAATGACATCAACAGAAATCAGTCAACCAGGTAGAAAAACAGATGAAAATCATCTGGATGGAGCTGTAGTGTAAGTAGTAGACTGATACTCTCTTGCCCATCCTTTCCAAGATTTAAGCTCCTCACCTGGCAGCAAAGATGATTGGTGATGTTTCTTGGATCAACACTGGACCAAACAGATCACACAGGATTACATGTGATACTATCTGGTGGGGGGTCTCCATTCTGTTGGAGTGGGGTTGTAGAAAGTATCCCCATTTTTGGAAATAACAGAAGCCAAAGTTGGATGCTTTTAAGCAGCATCAATGGCATTTTTTAGGATAGTGTCCTAAGTCCAATAATCAGTCTGTCGCTGAAATATGGGTATCTGGGTTATCGCTTTCCAGTGGTGATATGGACAGGTTGACATGTTTCTACCCTTAGTGTCAGGATGGGACAGACCTGAACTTCTCTCCCACAGCATGTGATGATTGAACAGGATGCAGCTACTGGGTATCAGATGATGTGGCTCTAACATGTAGAACAGCACACACTGGAAGCAGCACCTTGTAGTGATAGAACAGTATTGTTCCTAATGTTGATGTGAAACTGTGCTCCCTTTCTCCATTCTAGCAACAGCAGGTACCACCAAATGAATACTGATTACAAATCTAATGTGCATGCCATTCCTTTGAGCTTACCTGGTGTTTTAAGGCCCACAGGAATTTCCTCTACACTAGCTGGTGATTCCGCATTAAGGCAGG
This sequence comes from Protopterus annectens, assembly GCF_019279795.1. Classification (NCBI taxonomy): domain Eukaryota; kingdom Metazoa; phylum Chordata; order Ceratodontiformes; family Protopteridae; genus Protopterus; species Protopterus annectens. The sequence continues at coordinate 1,230,724,766 of NC_056732.1, forward strand.
ATGAGGAGCAAGTAAGAGATGTAGCCTGCATTCAACCACAAAGTCATCACTGAGGGACTCATGGACTCTCTCCTTCCAAGCTGGCTGTGCGACATCAAACTCCAGATGCTTCAGTGAAGGAAGAAAGGCTGGTCCTGACACTGTAGGATGTACCTTCACAGGGTGGTTGCAAGGGTTCAGCTCTCCTGCTTAGCTGCAAAAGATAAGCAACATGTAATATCTTGCTAGCCAAAGGAAGATTTACAGCAGGTGAAGAGCACAAGGCCATCTCAGAGATGATCTTTGGGAGGGCAGGCTTTGTCTCAATGCCTGGTTTCCTCATCTGACATTCTTACATCTGTGATAACCCAAAACTACACAAACAACTCTCCAATGCTGTCATCATCTGTGCAGTGATGAACACCTTCAGCTTCTCATTTTTTCTCATGTTAGTGGCTGACTTGATTAGCTGACACTTGCAACAGCTTTTTTGGGAAATGTGCATCTGTCCTAGACAGAGTATTTAGTTTTGTATTATACCACAACTAGAAACAAAAAACCTTGTATAAAAACCAAAGAAAAAATGGCCAGTGATCCAAAACTTAAAAGACACTTTTATTAAAATAACAAATGTAGCTCCCACTGTATTTCATTGTAGAAGTAATAGACTGTAGTTTTCCATTACATCACAAGGTGGAGCTCCTTTTCAGGAATATAAAAGACAATTTCGAAAGTGAAAGAGGAGACTGGAACACTAGCTGAAGGAGGGAAGACTGAAACATGCATTTGAAGGGAAAAAGTGCCTTGCAGCATGACTGAATTTTCTTTTCTAGTGTTTTGGGACAGGGACGTGAAGGAGCAGATTGTGTCTGTCTTTTGCTGAAATCCTGCATGATGGTATTTTGTGGAATCAGGAGAGAAGTCTGAAACAAGCAGTTCCACACCTGCTATGATTCAGTAAGAAAAGGAGTTCCTTTGGGCCTAGTACACAGAAGCCATACATGATTACCAGAGTTCTGGTAGGTGATTTTTTTACTTTTCTCTTCAGAGGTACAGTTATTAGAACGGGGTCTGACATTTATTTCGGCCCAACACTCTATTTTGAGTGAGACTATAGTGGATATTAAAATGTATGCTAGAAGAGTAATACTCAAAACTATGTTTCAGCCTGTTAGTAATGATGTACTAGTAGGTTCACAGTTCAAGAAACCTAGTTTGTTTCAACCTCTCTTGAACCCGGTATTGGAGACTTTTATGAAGAAATGTGAGCAGGACATTATGACTGTCTATAATACTGACCATAGGAAAGCTTTTTTTAACTTAACGGCTGAGGAGAGGCAGACATTGTCTGAATTACAGAAGGACAATGATTTGAATATTAAATCTGCAGACAAGGGGGACACAATTGTCGTTATGGACTTTAACTTTTATCATAATAGTAGTTTAGATTTGTTGAGCGACAGCAATGTTTATGACAAAATTGATTTTAATACTGTGATTTTGTTACATGAGAGAGTGAATGCAAGTATTTCTGATTGCTTTCAGAGTAAATTGATTTTGAAAGAGCTTTATACCTATTTAACAGTTGAACACCCACTTACCCCCCTTTTTCAGGGGCTGCCTAAGATACACAAATGCTTGACACATCCCCCTTTTAGACCGATTGCATCTGGGAAAGGGTGGATTACGGAACCTTTCTCTATATTTATAGAGAAGAAGCTGAGACCAGTGTTCAATGAACAAACACAGGTGTTGAAAGATACACAGCAGTTTCTGGATGGTTTGGTTGAGCACACTAAGGATGTGTGCTTCAATGGGCAGTATCTTTTAGTGAGCATCAATGTAGTGTCTTTGTTCACCTGTATACCTCATGATCTGGGTATAAATATGGTTAAGGAGTTCTTGAGCTTTGACAGTGAATATAGTTTGATCACTGTTGATTTAATTTGTTCTTTTTGGAGACTGTATTAGAGAACAATATTTTTATTTATGATGATCAGTTGTTTTTGCAGAAGATTGGCATAGCTCTGGGCACTTGTGCCAACAGCTATGCCAATGTGGTCATGGCTCAATGGGACAGCACTTTTGTTTTTGGGTCTACCTATAGTCCACTTATTAAATTTTATAGGAGGTTTGTGGACGACCTCTTTTTAATTTGGGATGGCACATGCCAGCAATTGGGATAATTCATTGGTTTCATCAGAACACAACACATTTTTTATCTTTTACATCTAAAGTGTCAGATAGGGAAATACATTTTTTGGATGTTAAGATCATAGTTGACTCCTGTGGACTCACAACCACTTTACATAGAAAAGATTGTAGGAAGAATACATTGCTGCAATGGAATAGCATGCACCCTGGCTATGTGTTTAAAAACATAGTTAAAAGCCAGGGTATGAGACTCTCGAGGCTCAATGACAATGATGCATTATTTGAACATGACTTGCTTGGTTTGAGGTCTGAATTTTTGAATAGGGGCTATCGTCACAAGGAAGTTGACAATTTAATACATGACACTGTTAGGCATAGGAAACATAGGAGCCGAACATCTATCGCCGATGTAATACAGTCAGAGCATGTTTTAATGGCCTCTAGAAATTAAGCACTTTCTATGTCTCTGTTTTACACTAGTGACGTTAACAGTATCATAGAGGTTGTGAAAAATAATTGGTCCATTTTACAGCTTGATGACCAGATCTGGAATGTTGTAGGTGAACATCCAAGGTTCACTTTTAAAAATAAGAAGTCATTAAAGAGGCAACTGTTTTATAAGAAATATACACCAGCAGGAAGTGTGAAGCCTATATCAGCTTTTAGTATGAGACGTTGTTCAAGATGTAATTTTTGCTCACATATTGATCCATTAGTGACCTTTGTTTGCCCGACCACACATCATGAGTATTGTTTTAAAGTGAATGCTGACTGCTGCAGTAGAAATCTCATTTACTTGGCCAAATGCAGGGTATGCACTTGCTTCTATATAGGCAAGACAAATAGATCTCTTATGGAGAGAATGAGGGAGCACTTGTATTGTGTACATAATTTTGATGAGCGCAGTGCCTTGGCCAAACATTATATGGAATACGGCAGTGACCATATTTTTGGTTTTAGGGTTGTTGAAACTTTGACTCAAGACAAGCACGGGGGTGACTTTAGGAACTACATAGAAAGCCGTGGACTTTCTTGGATCATTACTATGTAGGCGGATAAGTTTCCAGGCATCAATGGCAGAACTTCCAATAAACCTATACTAAAAGCTAGGGGGCTCTTTTAATGACATCCTGTTTTTTTAATGTATGTCTCAGTGCTTGCTTTCTATTGGATGTTTTGAATGGTTAATTGATGATGCTCTTTATTTAGTTGTTTTGTTACATTTGGTCTGATGAAGCACAGTGAATGTGTGAAAGAGCTTACCTCTTCAATAAAACTGCTGCAAATCTTATTGGTTTTAGCCGTGTTTGGGTGCTGTTGTTTTCTTTTCTACATTGCAGAAAAATGCTTAAAGCCTACACAGCCATTCACTGGGTTTGGCTACTGCAAACTGTGTTTCTTTTCTGGCAAACAACCCACACCTCAGGGAGAGGAAGATTTTGAATCCTGGATGGATCAGGCTTCACAAACCCTAGAGGAGTGGGATATCCCAGAATCTCAGAAGAAGCAGCAGATAGCTGAAAGTCTTAAGGGATTAGCTGTGGATACCCATACACAACCTAAGGATGGGTAAGCAAGATTGCATGGCCAAGGACTATTTAGGAGTACTGCAGGATGTGTTTGGAAGGGCCGAGAGGACTGCTGACCTACTGTATCAGTCTGAACATACATACCAAGAAGTTAGTGAGAAACTATCTAATTACATTAAGCGATTAGATAAAATGCTCCACCAGATCATCCTAAAGAAAGGGGTGGATCCGAAAGTAGCTGACCAAGTACGGATCGGACAAATTTTACAGGGAGCCCAAGTTATGGACCCCATTGTATGGAAAATGAGGTTGAGAAATAGGGAAGAGACTCTAACTTATTCTCAGTTGGTTAAAGAGGTGAGGGAAGAGGAAGCCCTGTTAGAAGCCAAATCTCAGTGTTCAACAGCAACTAAAACAGTGAGTGAACACCAGCAGGAGCCTATAGCTGTGCTCACTACTCAAACAGGAGTCTTGGCCCAGAGTGTCCGCAATGTAGAGGTGTCACAGTTGCAGATGTAGGTGTCTTCCCTGACCGATGCAATAGCTCAAGTCACCAAGACAGTTGCAGAATTGCAGAAAGCCGTGGTAACTTTAGCTGAAGGGAGGAATACATCTGCTAGAACCTCCACGAAATGACTCGGGGAAGAACTGAATCAGCCAATACTCAGAGTTCCTACAGCATTTTGTTTTCGCTGTGGGGATGCAGGGCATATAAAGCGACATTGTCCAAATTCAGAGAACTTGAAAAAAGTGAATGAACTATTACTGGCTAGTGCAATGCAGGGAAACTTCAAAGGACCTCAGTGAAGGAGCCAGCTGAGTACCCAGTTACAAAGAGCTCCATAAAATCTAACATCAAGAGACAGCATCTTGAATCTCCTTTCCACACTAACCCTTGTAATAGGGAGAGAAACTACCTACTATGCACACTTCTAGCTCATCTGAGGTGAACAACCAAATTGGAAAGCCATCTCAGCCAAAATCTCAGCATCAGAGACTGCAAAGCATTACTGAGCAAGAGACGTATCTGTTAAAATGGTGGGTTCAACCGGTGGTACCTCAACCTCATGCTGACTGCCATACAGCTGAACAACACCAGAGACAGAAACTACCTGATGGCCTACTGGGACCGTCCCCTGTCGTGTCAGTAAAAATAGAAGGAGTGTATATTAAAGCGCTGTTAGATACTGGTGCACAAATCACCATTCTGTACAGAGACTTCTACCAAAAATACTTAAAGCATTTGCCACTTGGAAAGCTAGAAGATTTGGAGATCTGGGGGCTAAGTGACATGAAGTTCCCTTATGATGGTTATGTCTCACTCAAGTTAGAATTTTCCACCGCAGTTGTTGGGTCAACAGAGGTTTTTGAAACACTTGCTGTTGTGTGCCCCAGGCCAAAAGGAAAGGATTCAGCATGTATTTTAGTGGGGGCAAATACTGACCTTGTCAGAAGAATGCTAATGCCTCAGTTGACCCAGGAACTCCCAACACTACATCCTCTCCTAAGACCAGTTTTCTGTGCCCTTCAAAGGGAGAAGGATAGTAAGAAAGATGAAACTGGTCATGTGTGGACCCTGTCTGGGAAAGAGCATATAATTCATCCTGGTCAGATCACCTGCTTGAGACCCAAAGTGAGGATGTGTGAACAAACAGTTTCCTCTCATCTCATGATGGAAACAGATCAAGAAAGTGACTTATTACCGGGGCTGGAACTAGCCCGAGACATTTGGCCTGCGGATAAGTTAAAGCATCCTAATGACACTTTGCCTGTGGGGCTGAAGAATAAAGGAAGTACCCCCATTGTCCTGTGTTTACAAGTGCATTTGGGAAATGTTTATGCTGCCACTCCCTTACGTGCTTCTGTGTTGACAAGGAATGAGAGCAGGGCCAACGAGTTGAAGCTGGAAGATATTGATATAGGAGGTGGTCTCTTGCCCCCTGAGTGGCTAACCAGAGTTAAAGAGCTACTAAGAAAAAGAAAAATTGTTTTTCTACTAGTGAACTAGATGTGGGCTGTGCAAAAAGTGCAGAACACCGAACAAGAGTAAAAGAGGACTGGCCTTTCTGGGAAAGTTCCAGAAGAGTAGCCCCAGGAGACCTGGAGGACTTAAAACATTTGGAAGAACTAAAAGCCACAGAGATAAGTTAAGAGTCAAGAAGTCCATATGCCTCTCCCATTGTTGTCAGGAAAAAGAGTGGGTCAATTTGCATGTGTGTTGACTATCGTGCTCTGAATCAGCGAACCATTCCAGACCAGTACACAACTCCCCGGATTAAAGATGCTCTAAACTGCCTGGTGGGCAGTAAGTGGTTCAGTGTGCTAGACATAAGGAGTGGATACTATCAAATCCTTATGCACCCAGAAGATAAAGAGAAGACTGTCTTCATCACCCCTTTGGGATTTTTTGAGTTTGATTGCCTACCTCAAGGTTTATCAAATGCACCGGCAACTTTCCAGAGAATCATGGAAAGAACAGTTGGAGACATGCAACTCCTGGAAGTCTTAGTCTACCTGGATGACATCATTGATTTTGGGAGGACCCCAGAGGAGCACAAAGAAAGACTGATGAAGGTATTGGACAGGACTGAGAAGGAAGGCCTGAAGTTGTCATTGGACAAATGCAAGTTCTTCCAGTCTTCATTGACCTATTTGGGACATGTACTGTCTGCAAATGGAATATCCACAAATCCCAGCAAAGTTGAAGTGGTGACATCTTGGCCTTGACCCAAACTAGTACAGAGCTGTGATCTTTCCTGGGGTTCTGCAGTTACTATAGAAGGTTTGTGGAAGGATTTTCAAAGATAGCAAGACCCCTCAACCATTTGCTCCAAAATGATGAGAAAGCAGATGAAACAGATGAAGATATCCTTGCGAAAAAGCCTAAGGGGCCGAGAGGTTCTAAAGAACTCGAGAGTTGTTGGGATCCTGAGTGCAAAGAGTTGTTTGAACAGCTTAAGTATTGCCTCACCAATGTCCCTATGCTGGCATATGCTGACTCAACAAAGCCATATACTTTACATGTGGATGTTAGCAGGGATGGCTGAAGAATTCTGTACTGCCTTCCTGTTGGTTTCTTTCTGTTACTTGCCTTTGCATGCAAGCATACCACAGTTCATTTAACTATTTATTGTAATTAACTAGTCTTATTACTGTATTGTACTGAGTACAATAAATACACAGAGACAAATGTTTCAGTTGATAGGCTATACTATTATATTCTCCTTTTGGTTCTACAAGCAATCAATACAAATATGTCAGCTCTCTGTAGCAAATTCCCAAAGCTTGTTTATGCACAGTTACATTTATACCAGAAGGTCTGGTATTTTTTTCAAAGTCTGATGTAATACAGTTTTTTTCTTTGTACAACAGTTTTTCTTTGTTCTTCGAACTTATGATTTGTCCTTGATTCTTTGGTCCAGGAAATTCAGTCCTGCATTATTTGAAACTTAGTGTTCCAGCACTATCTTGCTTGTGTTCCGGCTTTAACTTGCTTGAAGTTACTTCGATGTACTTTCAGCTGCCATCTGCCTAGCTATTTTACAAACTTTGTTTCTCAATAACATATTTTTTTACATGGATGCCAAAATCTAACTAAACTATATATGCTTGCCAGCACCTTACTGTTTTTCTAATTTCTCAGCATTTTACACTATTGTACATTAACCCTTTATATTTCAGATTATTCTTACAGCTTTTTGCTTAAGCTAATAAGACAATGTATAGTAAATAGAATAGAGTACTTATATTCTTTCAGTTCCCCGTTTTTTTATTTGAGGAATGGACTAAACTTCAGTTAAGGAAACGACTGCATTTGTTTTATTAGCACTATCATTTACAGCATTTACCATTTTGCTCATATTTACAATTATAACTTGTTGAGTTATAGCAACTTTTGATAACCTGCAGTATATAAAACATTTTTAAGCTGTCATTATTATTATGACCCCTAAAACTATCAACACAGGATGTATTAACCCATTTAGCAATTTGGTTCCAGATGATGACCATCCTGTAAATATGTCCCACCAATTATGAGCAGTGTCAGCTTTTTGTCTTTTACTATCAACGCTGGGTTATTTGAAACTGCGCCTTCTGTGTGGAGACATGCGTGAATGGGCGTACCTTCATTGAAGGTTGTGTGTCAGGGCCGGCAACTCGGCACGTAAAAATATACTGCCAATCATTAGCAGAATGGACTTCCGTTGTGGCGACCCCTAACCAGGAAAAGCCGAAAGACACAACAACATACAAACTGTGGTGCCACTTTAACAAACATTTTGAAATTTGACGGCAATATTGTTCATTTACACAACATTTTGTTTAATTTACAAATTTAGATACATTAGTACTAAACTGTAATCTGTCTATTAATGATACTTGTGATGACTTACTAAATAGTAAGATTTCATTGTGCTTTTAAATGTACAATTTGTGAGATATTTTGTCCTACAAGTTTTCATACAAAGCTCTTTTAAACCTGCATTTGCTATCTTTACAACTTGGGGATGTAATATTGATGTGCAATATTGTTTTTTGGTATTGTTGTCCTATCATGGTACAAGTGGATGGTATTTTTACCACTTGATCTGTATGAAGTACTGGCTTATTACCCAGAATGGTAAGTATTCCAACCCATGGTCCTTTTTCATGTATCTTTGTGCTATTTGTACAAATAAACAGAGTATTTGTAGAAATTAAATCTGTTTTTTTTTCCACTGTCAAATTTATTTTTATTTTTGTGTTATTATTAACACACTGTGACATTTTTTGTATGATGTCTTCCCTTGTCAGAATTGTTACATCTTCAGGGGGTAATGTGCAGCATTTAATAGAGACTGAGCTGTTTATTGAAATGTTTATGTCAGTCTTTGATTTTTTTTCTACCTTTATGTATGCCTGACCTTGTTTAGCTAACCATGCAGTTACATTTGTGTTAAATGTTATTTTCCCAAAGGTACATGCTGTATGCTTTTTACAACTGAAATTGTCTTGTGATCTATTTATCATTTTCCCCAACTTAGTGTCATTCATGAAACGTTGTAATAAACAACCTTGAGTCCCTCTGTTTGGCATTTTACCAAAAGGAGTCCACTGAGTACAATACTTACAATAACAATCATGTTTTTTATGGTTATCAAAACTTGTTTGTCCTAACAACCTTTTTGGGAATACTTTTAACAAACTTTGCACAATGCTTGGCATTCAGTCTTGTAGATTGTTTCTAAAAAAAACAGAAACAGAAACTTTATTGAGTATCTGCTCCCCCTTCTTTTAAAAGCGATACATTTTGCTGCTGATCACTATAAACAATGACTCTCATTTGATCCCTGTGAACTAGCAAGGTCGTGTTCTTTTTACTTTATTTGACCTTATAGACCAAAGGCCCTATTTGCTCTGTTACTTAATCACACTTTTCTATGATGTCTTTTAACCATTTTTGATGTTGTGCTACCTTTAACAAAGGTCTATGTCCAATCTCTGGATAAAATGGTAGTTGCGTGGGCATTTTTTTGCCTGTTATGATTTCAAATGGTGAAATCCCTGTCTTGCTGTTTGGGATAGCATTTACCCTACCATAATTCCTGGCAAATGTTGCACCCATGTAGCATTTTTTAACTAAGTTTTATTTATGAAATATTGTAATTCCCTCTGTTTTGATGTTCAGAATGATGCAAATGAAATGCAGATGTCTATGGTGAATGCTGCGTGCCTTGTCTCGCAGCTGCATTTTTATTTATAGTCCTTGAAGCATGTTTCAGACACTGAACATTCAACTTGTCTCAAGCTGTACCTGACTTTGTTACATTGTATGAATGAATGCTGCTTTATTTATTTGATTCCTTGCTTTTAGCTAAGACCATTTTAACCCTTTAATATATGTATGCTAGTAAACAGAAATGCATGTATTTAACTGACTATATTATTTTTACATATATTATAGGTAGATGGTGGATGGGGGATCGTAGGTTTGTCCCAGGGATTACTCCCATGTCACTATTAGACAGAGGCACAGTACACTAAACCTTAAAAAGGGCACAGTATACTCAAATCAAGGGGTGGCGTAAGCCATACAGAATCGGGCTAGGCTTATAATTGCCCCAGGGCAGATAGCCTAGTATGAACCTATGAACCTATTATAGCAACATATGTGTATATACATCTAACTAGCAAATAGATGTGCACATGCATTTATACATTTTTAAACCTATCTATCACTGTATAAATTCCCTGTTTTATTTTAAATACAAAACTGTTTATATTAGTAGAAACACATTGGGAAACAAAACCTTTTAACACAATGATGACAACCATTACTATTAGAACTGGATGAATATGAATATGACTGTATACACTGATGTCTTATACAGTAATTTACTGACAATGCTTGAGGATTTTATTGCAAAGGCATTGCAGTCTTGGTTAAAAAAAACACGTCACAAATGTCAAGCTTTGACTTGTTACTATACATATAAATGAATTGAGAAGCAATTTTTGTGAACAGTTTAACACTTGAATGCAAAATTGTCTATTTACATAGATAAACAATTTACTATATACTGTACAGAATACACTTGCTTGTAGAGATTGTTTTTGCATTTGTATACACATGGCTGTAATGTACACTTAGTCTATGTTTCCAAACCTAGTATTAAACTGAAGCCTGCTAATTACATTACTTGAAACAGTAAAATGTATTTTTGGTATTAACACTTTGTTTGCAGTACTGTTTACACAGTTAGTGTAAAATTGAAAGCATGCCCTACCCCCTGTAGTATACATCATTTTATTTCAGTATTGTTTATTTACTTTATGCTGTGAGAATTGAATGTATGTTTGCCTTTTGGATGTTATGTAGACTGTGACACTGTGCTCTTACACATTTGCTCATTTTTTATAAAGCTTATACTGTTAAAGTTGTAGTACTAGTAGCTATTTGTTCCCTCCCTTTTTGTAAAGGTACCTGCATAATTTATTTTATCTGCATACCATAGCCCATGTACTGACTGTACTCGGTGTAGTATTTACTTGCAAAAATTGTGATGTGTTATTACAATTACCAAACAGGATTTTTGTAGACTTTTATTTAATGCTGTTTGTGAATATTTAACAATAATATTTTAGAAAATGTAAGCCATTTGGCCTGACAACCAGTCTTGTCTCCTTGCCATTACAGATTTCAGTACCAGTAACATTTTATGTCATGCAACATTTTTGGTAACTACCCATTCCAGCCTGGAAAGATTTGAGGTGACATTACTTTTTTTTGTTTTTGCACATTTTAGACGCTTAACTCCTTTAGCACTTACTCGTACCTTCGGTCATTCGTTAAAATATTATTGCAACTTGATATAAACATTCGTAATTTGCCTATATATGCATAATACTGTTTTTGCTGGAGTCTGTGCTAGTTTTGATGCTATCATACAATTTACAAAATATTGTAAGAAACAAAAAAGATATTGACTTAACTAACACATGCTTAAAACAGATATATTTACATGATTTACATTTGCTGTTGTCTGCTTTTTGCTGTAGTTTAGTTGAAAAAAAATGCATGCATGTCAGTCTTGTGACGTCATGTTTTTTTGCGTTGAACTACTCTCATTTGATTTGTATGCCCTATAACTGTTTTGTTATTTGAAATGGTTTTAAAATTACTATTTAAGTGCCTTGATTTAACTGAATAAACGCTTGTACTGTGTACGCTTAACCATTTTCTAAAGACAGAATAGTATGTCATAAATTATTTCGTATCAGCGCAATTAACTGCTGTTGCTTTAACTCTTTACTAACCAGATTATATTTGTCAGTATTCTGTTTTGCTGACTTTAAAGCTCTTATGCACTTCCGAAAAAGTGTTTTTGATATGTTGATTGAACTTTTTGAACTCACTCTGGCTGTGTCTTAGAAGTTTATTAATTTTTTTTTTTGTCAATTCAACATGAACTTCATCTCTATTCTTATCTGTTTTGTAATGTGCAGTGGGTTTATGCCACTTTTGTCTAGCAAGATGTACAGAAGATGTAAATAACTGACTTGACTGATATTGTAACTGAAATTAATATTTTACATGTTGTGACAGGACATAAACGTTTACTGTCATACAAATGATGTTGCTGTTTAAGATACCAGTCAAACATAATGCATTTACATAAAGCATTGACATTAACTTTACCTAGTAAAGTACTACATGTGCTACAGTTATGTTTATACCAATCTTTAAATCCTGACCATACATGTGCTGGACTGTCATTACTGTCTACCTGAAAGGTAGTCTTACATTTCTGTATTTTGGCATTCATGCTTGTAGAATGAGAAGCAAAAAAAGAATTACTACTTTCTGTGTGGAAGGTGGCCAAATCTTCAGTTGAGACAGCATGGAAATTTCGTAGCTGATTCTCCCAAAAGGTGGTCAGACACAGCTGGCAGACTCAGCTGTGTGAATATTCAGGACCTGTGGAATCTGCAGAGATGCACTGTTCTGCTACTGGATACTTTACAGAAGAAGGAGGCAAATGTTTGCACTCGAACTGAACATACCAACTGAATAAAAACAAGCTGTAGTTGTTACAATAAGAAACCATTTGGTCCGTCAACTGTGGCTAGCCATTGAAGAATTCTGTACTGCCTTCCTCTTGGTTTCTTTCTGTTACTTGTCTTTGCATGCAAGCATACCACAGTTCATTTAACTATTTATTGTAATTAACTAGTCATTACTGTATTGTACGAGTACAATAAATACATGAAGACAAATGTATCAGTTAATAGGCTATACTACTATATTCTCCTTTTGGTTCTACAAGCAAGCAATACAAATATGTCAGCTCTCTATAGCAAATTCCCAAAGCTTGTTTATGCACAGTTACATTTATACCAGAAGGTCTGGTATTTTTCTCAAAGTCTGATGTAATACAGTTTTTTCTTTGTATAACAGTTTTTCTTTGTTCTTCGAATTTATGATTTGTCCTTGATTCTTTGGTCCAGGAAATTCAGTCTTGCATTCTCTGAAACGTAGTGTTCCAGCACTATCTTGCTTGTGTTCCGGCTTTATCTTGCTTGAAGTTACTTCGATGTACTTTCAGCTGCCATCTGCGTAGCTATTTTACAAACTTTGTTTCTCAATAACATATTTTTTTACATGGATGCCAAAATCTAACTAAACTATATATGCTTGCCAGCGCACTTACTGTTTTTCTAATTTCTCAGCATTTTACACTATTGTAAATTAACCCTTTATATTTCAGATTATTCTTGCAGCTTTTTGCTTAAGCTAATAAAACAGTGTATAGTAACAGAACAGAGTACTTATATTCTTTCAATGGCTTAGGAGGAGTCCTTTACCAGGAGTATGACAAGAAGTTGAGACCTGTGGCTTTTATCAGTCAGAGTTTATCCCCCACAGGACGAAACTACCCTGCACACAAGTTGGAATTCCTTGCCTTAAAGTGGGTGGTAGTGGACAAGCTGCATGACTATCTCTATGGGGCTGAATTTGAAGTGCAGACTGACAACAGTCCTGTGACATACATCCAGACCACTGCAAAGCTAGATGCTACCGGCCACAGATGGATGGCAGCTCTATGCAACTATAATTTCAGTTTGAAATACCGCCCAGGACACAAAATTGGAGATGCTGATGGTCTGTCCAGCAGAGCTCAGGAAGATTTACACCCTGATGATGAATGGGTGGAAATTTCAGTGCCAGGGGTGAGAGCCATGTGTCAGATTGCAACCTGCTATCAACACATTGAATGTTGGACCCAGAATTTGGGTCTGTCTGCAGCAAGCATACCCCAAGCTTACTGTAATCTGCTCACTTTGCAAGCTTCATCGCTACCAGCTTTGAGTAACAGTGACCTCAGGAGAGATCAAAGAGAAGACCCCTTAGGTCAGCTGGTGGTAGCTGCTTTAGAGAAGAAACAAGTTAATATGCTTCGCATGGATAATCATCCTCTGGCAAGACTTTTGGCCAAAGAATGGACATACTCCAGATATAGAATGGACTAATGTATAGGAGATCTCCTAGTGCACTCAGCAGTGAAAAATGGCAATTGTTGCTTCCTCATAAGAATAGAGACGTAGTACTCCAGTCATTGCATGATGAACATGGTCATCTTGGTTATGACAGAACTATGGATCTGGTAAGAGACATGTTCTACTGGTCATGCATGAAGCAAGATGTTGAGGATTACTGTCGTACATGTCTTCGTTGCATTCAGAGAAAGACTCTGCCGACCAGAGCTGCCTCGTTGGGTCAAATGGAAAGTAGTGGACCCATGGAACTGGTCTGTATAGAACTTCTGTGCATTGAACCGGATGAAGGTGGGATCAGTAATGTGCTGGTGGTGACAGACCACTATACCAGGTGCACTCAAGCATCTCCCACTCGTGATCAGAAAGCTATTACAGAGGCAAAACTACTAGCTGAGAAGTTCTTTGTACACTATGGCATGCCAAAAAGGATACATTCTGATCAAGGACGTGATTTTGAGAGCAAGCTTGTCCATGAACTACTCACTCTGTTGGGAGTCCAAAAAAGCCGTACCACTCCTTATCATCCTCAAGGGGATCCTCACCCTGAGCTTTTCAACAGAACTTTGCTAGACTTGTTGGTGGCACTATTTGCTGAGAAGAAGAGTCAATGGAGTAGACATATAGCCACAGTGGTGCATGCTTACAACAGTACTAAAAATGATGCTACAGCATTCTTGTCTTCCTTCCTAATGTTTGGAAGAGAAGCTCGTCTTCCTGTTGATGTCACCTTTGGAGTCACAGCTGATGATACACCAGTGCAATCTCATGGCAGTTATGTGGAGAAACTCAAGAAGAACCTCAGACAGGCTTATGAGTTTGCTGAAAAATCAACAGGAAAAAGACATCAGCAAAACAAGGCTCACTATGACAAAAAAGTAAAGATGCATGATTTGCAGCCGGGGGACAGAGTTCTTTTGAGAAATTTGGGACTACAAGGAAAGCATAAACTAGCTGACTGCTGAGGATCTGGGATTTACATAATTTGTTCTCAGCTACCTAATATCCCTGTCTACCAAGTTTGTCCTGAGGGGAAAGAAGGACCCATTAAAACCTGGCACCGAAACAACTTAATGCCTTTGGCAAAATCAGTGAAACTCATGAATCCGGAACCCAGAATGACTCAGCGGAAGCCTAACTCAAGGCGATCCAGAAGGCTAAGGTGGAGAGGAACTATCCTCTCCAATATTCAAGAGCCTATGCTTCCTCCTGCTGAAGGAGAGGAGGACAGTGATGATGACTGGGGTTTCAGTGGGCTTTTTTATGAGGATGTTCAAGACCCTGTGGGCTGTAATCTCAATGTAAATGCACCGGAATTCATTCCTTGTCATTCTGAGCAGCCCAGACCTAACAATAGACTAAGCAATGTTTCTGTGCCTCTTGCAGAACCTGATACTGATGGAGGCCCCACTATGCAAACTTCAGAAAGTAGTGCTGAGGACAGTCATACTGTTATGGAAAATGAAAGTGAAGTTATACAAGAGGAGCTCTTAGAAGTAGACAACATGCCTACTGATGAACTGGACATTGAATGTGATGTGAGTGACAAACCTTCCAAGCAAGATTCTTTAGCAGTCTCTTCCGAACCAAAACTGCAGAGACTGATTTGGCCTCCACAGAGACTTACCTATAACAGCTTGGGACATAGTACACAGGAACTTGTGACCACAGCTCATCGGAGGGTCTGCGCGCATAATCCATATGCCTCTTACTCCAGTGGTGACACCCTATCCCAAGTTAAGCATAAGACTGATTACCCTTGGTGGAATGTACCTTTTGAATGCAAAAATATTGTTCAGTTGATGGTGCATTAGTGTTTGTAAATAGTTTCTGCTAATCTACCTTTGACTTGGGGGGACCCAAGATTTTCAAGTGTGGGGAGAGTGTAGCTCCCACTGTATTTCATTGTAGAAGTAATAGACTGTAGTTTTCCATTACACCACAAGGTGGAGCTCATTTTCAGTAATATAAAAGACAATTTTGAATGTGAAAGAGGATACTGGAATACTAGATGAAGGAGGAAAGACTGAAACATGTAGCTGAAGGGGAAAAAGGGCCTTGCAGCATGACTGGATTTTCTTTTCTAGCACTTTGGGACAGGGAAGTGAAGTAGCAGATTGTGTCTGTCTCTTGCTGAAATCCTGCATGATGGTATTTTGTGTAATCAGGAGAGAAGTCTGAAATCAGTAGTTCCACACCTGCTATGATTCAGCAAGTAAAGGAGTTCCTTTGGGCCTAGTACAGAAGAGCCATAGATGACTACCAGAGTTCTGGCAGGTGATTTTTCTCCTTTTCTCATCAGAGGAACCACAGTGGTTGGTCATTAGGATATTCTGAACGGAGTGGTGAGAGGCTCTGGTCATCATTTTTTATATTTTTATAAGATTGTGGTTTCTTCTCCCCCCCCCCCCCAAATGCTTTGTGGATTACAAATAACTGGGATCCATATGAGCTCCAACTTGGGCCCCACCATGCCGGCAGCAAGACTGTAAGTAGTCACTAGCCAGTGAACAGGGTATAATAGAGTGTTTCATAGGTGGTCTGTTTAGAACTGATCAAGGGGGTTGAGGGTGTTAATACTGCTAAATGACATTGCATTTTCTCATATTTCTGTTGTTGCAGTATAAATCTTCTTTGTTCAATGACATTGCATTTTGCTTGTGTTAGTACTGCTAAATGACGTTGCATTTTCTCATATCTGTATTGTTGCATTATAAATCTTCATTGTTCAATGACATTGCATTTTGCTTGTGGTAGTACTACTGCCTTCAAGAATTTTGCTGCCCAATGACATTACATTTTCTCATATCTGTATTGCTGTATTATGACTCTTTTATTGCTTAATGACATTGCATTTTTTCCTGTGTTTGTATTGCTGCATTATAAAGCTTTACTGCTCATTGATATTGTCTTCCTTGTGCATGTTTGAATGTCAAGACCTTTTCTTCTGTTGAGTTCTGGGGAAGAGGGTGAATGTATGTTTTCATTGCATGCATATCTCACCTTGCCTTATTGCTAGCTGGTGCACTGTTGAAATAATTTGTTTATGGTTGTGCTATTGCCTTTTTAAACTAGATGCGTCACCTAGAATAAAATCTGTCAATTCTTGCCACCTTGGTGTGTTGGGCCTAACAGGGGTGTCACCAGAGTCAGGCAGGAAGGAACCCATATCTCTTCAGCTACATCTGCGGGTGCACTACACAAACAAATAATAAAAAGTCATCAAACAGTGAATATCTATAGCATCTCGGCTGTTATGCCTTTACAGAGTATACCCTTCCCTCTACCTTACACTTCTTAAATACATTTCTTCTTAAAACCATTATCCAATTAAGCAGTCAAGTTTGCTTAATTAATTACTCACAACATACATTTCTAATTGCATTCCCTATTTAGTCCACCAGGGGATACAGTATTATACTTTAAAATGAAAATAGATTATTTTTTCCATAACCTTCTTTTTATATTATCTATATTCACCCCATCACAATTAATGTGTTCCAGAAGTGTAGCTTGTAACCCTTGTGGGTTACTATCATGAACTTTTAAAAAATGAAGAGCAACTGAGTTTTCTACTCTACCCCTTTTAATGTCCCTAATGTGTTCCTTTAACATAGTTGGAAAGCTTCTTTTACTTTCCCCTATGTATAATTTATTACACAGACCTTTTAGTCAGTACATCACCCTTTCACTCTGACATCCATAGGTCCCTTTTATTTGAAACTTCTACCATTTATTTTTTTCAAAACCATTCAATATATATCTACAAATCTTGCATTTTCCATATGGGATAGTACCCTTCAATACTGGCTCTTTATTCCTTTCTGTGCTAGGTAAAAAAAAAAAAAAAAAAACTTCCATGTACTACAAAATCATTGCTACTTCTACCTTTTGTATAAGAAAACTGAAGTTGATTTTTAAATCTTCAATCTAAATTTTTACATTTACCCAGAATCTCCCAAAAATATCTATTTACTTTTGTATGTTTTAGTAATCAAACACAGGAACTTCCTGATGCCATACATTATGGTTAAGAATCAAACTGATGCCCAGAAGGAAGTGACATACACAAGGACTAGAACACCTTCCTAGCACTGATCATGACATGTACCACCAAGAGGTTAGCATGCACCCCCAGAAAGAAATCTCAGGAAAAATACAAGAGGAAATCCTAGCAGTTGCCCATTAAAGAAGGCCTTTGAAGCCAGATCTTCAGATCCCGGGAAATAAAAAATTTGAATGATGAACAGTGCAGCTTCTCTAACATGGATTCCATTCTCTTGGAGGTGAATAACTGCTTACAGGAAGCCAGATATTGGGGATCCTTTTCAAATACACTTTAAACAGCCTGCCCTGGGGGGCAGTCTTAGCTTCCAATAGAGCAAGTTATGATGAACGAACTATCAGAGTTGCCATAGGTAGGAATTGGCAATCTCACTGAATGACAGACTAAAACTGAGGGCATGTATCTCTAGATGGAATGAACAGCATCTTGTATTTGGCTTTATATGTCCCATAAATATGGCCAATTTCTTCATTGTTATTTTCCTAATGTCTTGGCCTTGGTCTTTCATTTCCATTGACCTTAGTTTCTCAATCTCTGTCACATGCAGTATATTGGGTTGTTCCTTATTCTTCCACAATCCTGTAATTCTCTTCTTGGCTACCATCATAAGCAATGTTAGTGAATCAGTCACGTCTAGGTTTCTTTTCTCTTGAACAGTGAATTAGAAAGAGTCCCTTTATTAGATAACTTGTATCGGAACCCATGTTTTGAGTAGTATAGCTCGATCTTTTTTAAATTGCTCAAGCTCTCTGCATTACCAAAACCAGTGTCTTCAACTGCTTAACTAATTTTGTTTACATCGCCAGTATTCCATTAGGTATCTGTCTTGAAAGGAGGAAGACAGATAACCTTGAGGTGCTCCTCACGACTGGGTGATTTCCAATAGTGAGGGTCTATCCTGGCCCTGCTCAGCTTGATTGACAATACATATTGCTCTGACAGTATGTAAGATGCTTGGAGGATCAAGAAATGCTGAAGGACTTCCTTTCAAGCTATCATCTGCCAAGGAAAAATCTTCCATCTCTCTGGTAGTTGAAGTACCACATCACTGCAGTGTTATTATCTGTAATCACATGCAAGGGTCCCAGAGACACTAGATAAAAATGAGATATAGCATTGGACCCCAGCTAGTATCCCTTTGACATTAATATATTTTGGCCTGTCTGACAGGCCCCCTAGGCTGGACCTTTTTACCATCACTGAAACTGCTCCCCAAGCAAAATTTGAAGCATTTGTTGGTACAGATTTGTGTTGGGATATGAGGAAAAATGGAACCCTAAATTATGTGCACCCTCCACCCATGAAGTTCCTTCTTGATAAGGCCCCAAACTGGAATCTGAAATTGCAGAGGATAGCAACTTTGTGTCAACATGTACCACAGAAACGTCAGACTAGTGAGGAAAGAGACAATCCATGTAAAACAGTCCTGACTTCAAGGAAAAAATTCTGTAAATATAAGGCAGTTGCTTGAGTGATTGAGTAGCAAAAGGATCAAACACAACTTTTTTATCTAAAGCAGAATTCAGAAAACCAGATTTAACCATCTGTGAACCGTTGGTTACATAGTAAGGTATACTTCCTTAAGACACAGTATTTGCACAGTCAGGCACACACTGCATAGCATGTTTAGAGACTCAATGAATATTAGAAATAATGGGATTAAGAACATATTTATCCTGTGAAGGCAGATTTGTGGGGAATTCCCTTAAAGTTTCAGCATAATGTAACAAACATCAACATACGGCCCTGGTAATTGAGAACTCTAAAAGCCAAAGTGGCTGAAGAGAAAATTCTCTTCCCAGATCTGTCTAACACCTTACCTTCTTTATCCCTGGGGAGGGGGCAGGATTCACCAAAAGCCTATTGCCAGCTGATGAGGATGCAGAAATGGCTGCAGGATCAGACCAAAAGTGAGAACAATTTGTTAGTCTGGTAAACTCTATAAGTAATAATAAAGCATGAATACCAGCTCACAGGAACAGACTACACTTTAATTTGAAGAAGTCAGATGGTTTTACGCCTATGAAAACGCTCATATTAAAGTGTAGTCTGTTTCTGTAAACTCTATAAGTCTAGCTGCCTTTTTAAGGACTGAAGACTGGGGATCAGGATTACTGCAAACAGCATTAAAGACATTCTCCAACACTGGCTAATAGGAGCAATAAGAGTAACGTCTGGGACCTCCGATTGTAATAACTCATAATATCGCCACATTTCGGGAGGAACTTCCACTTGTTCCCACAAAAATGCATTATTCATCTTGGAAATAGACTCAGAAAAATAAAACTCCTCCAAGGGAGATGGGGTATATGTGCTTCCTTCAATATCAGACTCCTGGTCTTGGGAATCCATTGGAAAGCCTCTTCTGACTATTGTCAGGATTTTCTGTATCACAACAGTGCTCAAGTAAGGATTTTGGAATTCCAGAACCAACTGCTTGCAATAAACACCTGATTAAGGTAAGAATACCATCTTTATGTACCATAAATGTATCCCTAGATGAAAAATGTCTAATCTTTTGTTTCTTTTTCCTAGGTAAATTACCCATGGAAAAAGAATGACTCGGGAATGGCTCTTTATCCTGGGCAAGAGGTCTCCTTCAAAAAAAACAAACAGTTTAAGAACAAAGCTTAGTTCATAAAGCCAACGCTGAATAAAATGTAAAATAAATCAAGCAATGCTGATACTGAGCAAGTGTTTAATAAAACAGAGCTTTCAAGTCAAACAAACCCTGATGAAAGGTTTGTTTGACTCCTAAAAGCTCTGTTTTATTAAAAACTTGTTCAGTATCAGTGTTGCTTGGTTTATTTTACATTTTATTCAAGAGGTCTCCTTCCCCAGCTACCCAGAGAATATTCTCCCAGAGCATCTCCCAAGAAGGCTCTCTCGTGCCCTCATCTGATGCTGGAACAGCCACAGAGGATGTGTCTGACTCCCGGTTTGTGACGGTAGAAGAAGCAACACCAGAGGAACACTTAGAGACCAACTGAGGAGCAATAAATGGCCACTACGAGATCCAACACCAGCAACTGAGGCACTCACTAAGCTTACAGGACTGTAGGGACTCGCTTTTAATATTTCTTTTCTTTTTAGATACAGCAGGAGAAGTGCCATCAGTACTGTAGTGAGCATCCATGAAGGGAAAGAGGAAGAAAATACATCTGCATAAGTCCTACTTTCCTGTAACAGTAGATGCTAGAATTTCACACTGCCTCAGTGGCATATGGGTTCTGTGCCTGCACAAACCCACACTGGCAGCTTTCCAGAGCTCAAAATCTCCTCCAACTCCCTGTGATAGGGGATTGGCTAAGCCCCTCCCTTCAGAAGAAGCCTAACCCCTGCCACAGAAAGGCATTTATTAGAGCTTTTAGTGCAAAGTTGGAAGAGCCAACAAGGACCAGAAGCAAGACTTGCCTGAAACCAACAAATTCACAACCAAAAAACACCAACACAAATAGCCAAAGGCAACCAACAACAGAAGGATAACATCAGACTTTATACAAAATAAGTGGGGTGGTGGGTGGGTTCTGCCACAGAGGCAGTGTGAAATTCAAACAACTATTGTTATAGGAAAGTAGAATTTATGCAACTATACTATGTTCATCATGCCTCAGTGGCATATGGATAGATTCCCAAAGCTTACCCTAACTAGGAGGAAAAAGGAAAAGGATCCAGGAGCTCCTGATGAATGGACCTCACAAAGTCTGCCAAGGAACTTGAAAAATAATCCAGTTTGTAGTGCTTTGTAAAGGTATGAACAGAGGACCATGTTACTGTGTCAAGAATGCTTCTAGAGTCCACAATCTTCCAATATGCCACCTAAGAGGATAAGGCCCTAGTGCAATGTGCCTTAGCCTTGCCTGGAATAGATGTACTAAGATCCAAATAACAAAAGACAACAGCAGAGGACCACCAATGAGCAATAATTTGCTTAGAGATAGGTTGATCCTTCTTAGCCCCAGAATACAAAAGACAACAGCAGAGGACAACCAATGAGCAATAATTTGCTTAGAGATAGGTTGATCCTTCTTAGCCCCAGAATACAAAAGACAACAGCAGAGGACAACCAATGAGCAATAATTTGCTTAGAGATAGGTTGATCCTTCTTAGCCCCAGAATACAAAATAAACATCTGTTCAGCTTTTTTAAAGGACTTAGTTCTGTTAAGGTAAGTACCTGAGTTGCCTGTGCACATCCAAGGTATGCAGAATCTTCTCTCCCTTGTTTTTAGGTTATGGAAGGAAACTGGGAAACTAATGGCTTTATTAAGGCTAAATTCAGAAACAATTTCTGGCATGAAAGAAGGACTAGTGTGTACAATAACCCTGTCCTTGATAGAAAATCAGATAAGGTTAACCTACCATGACAGCTTGAAGCTCAGAGACTCACACTTGAGATGTCAGAGCAATAAGCAAAACAGTTTTCCAAGTGCTGAACATCAAATCAGCCTTAAAGGTAGTTTCACAAGGACATAAGGTCAATTTTGTAGGAACAAAAAGGAGAGGGAATTTGCTTTTGAGGGGGGTCTTAAGTGCAAAGCTTCTTTCATAAACTGACCACAAAAAAGAGGAAATGGGGGATCCATGGGCAGCCACCTGAGATGACGCCACAAGATGTACTTTAATAGATGCATAAGATAAACCATCATTGAGTAGCTCAAATGAATATTTCAAAACTAGAAGGGTAAACACCACACTGGGTCACTGATATCAGTTAGGCACAACCTAGAAAACTTCTTCAACTTGTAAACAAAAAAATTTCTAGTTGCAAGTTTTCTTGCCTCCTTTAATACCTGCTTCACATCTTCATGAAATTGTCAGCAGCAATTAAAATTGGGGTGCACCAGTCACCCTGAGCAGATCCAAAGTGTGAGGAAGCTTGTAGTAATTACCCACGGCCAATTCTATTAAAAGGGAGAACCAACTTTGTCTGCACCAAAAGGGGGTCATCACAATATGGTGTTTGGTAATTCTTTCTGAATCTTCAGAAGTACCTTGGGTATTGGTGCAAAGAGTGGAAATGCATAAAGGAACATTCGCATCCAAGAGAACGAGAATGCTTCTGTCCTCCAAGCATGGCTGCAAGGATATCTTAAACAGAATATTTCCAAATGTCTGTTATGAAAGAAGGCAAACAGAGCTATTTAAAGTGTTCCTACCTCTGGACCAAATCCAGGCAGACCTCTGCTCAGAGTTTCCACTTGTGAGAGTCAGTCCTGGATCTGCTTAGTCTGTCTGCCAGTACGTTTTGCTCTGATGGGATGCATAAGGCCTGAAGCATCAGAGACTGCTATAAAGCTAGCTCCAAGGCTATCACTGCCGATCATCAAAGTGGGTATGACCTTGTACCCCTGGTTAGTTCAGGTACCACATGCCTGTGGTGGATTCTGTGACCAATAAAAGGGGACCCAGAGATGACAAGTGGTGAAGAACTTCTAAGGTCTGAATCATTGCTAACATTTCATTGACATTTATGTGCTTGATAGTATCCCAAGGGCCACATTCACCTTGTACATGAACTACTCTGGACACTGCTCCCTATGCAAAATCTGATGAGTCGGCCTGGACTGATTGAACTGGGGTCTACAGGAAGAAGGGCAGCCTGAAGTGAGAGACATCTGATCCCTCCACCACTGTAACTCACAAAATCCAGCACAGATACCTGGAATTCCAAGGGATGCAGGTGCTGGGTACAACATACTTTTAAGAAACATTGAATCTTTCACATGTGGAGTCTTGCTACTGGTGTCAAGAGGATCACTGATGCCACGAGGCCTAGAGTTTGAGAAACTCTCTTGAGGAGGCAGCTTCTTGAAAAGAGAAATCTCTGAAAATGTTCTGAAAAGTCAGGACTTTGTCTTCTGGTAGAAAGACCATACTTTTATTCTGTGTCCATCATATAGGTTTGTGTCAGATTATAAAGTTTTCAGAAACTCAAATTTCATATGGTTGAGACCATATGTTTGAATTCCTGAAAACTCAAACAAAACAAAACAAAAATCTACATTTTTTTCAGGGGGCAAGTCCCACTGTGCCCCCCCCCCCCCTGCAAATTATATTTACCAACTCCAATATTGCACTACAGTTGGGAAAAGGGTAAATTCCCAGATCCCCACTGTAAAGCGATCTCCATACAAATGTTTTAATTTTTCGGAAAGTTAAACAGAGGGTCTTGACCATATAAGTTCAAGTTTCCAAAAACATGATCATCTGACATAAACCCCCATAATACACCCCAGAAAGACAATTCTTTGTGAGTGTGTGTGACAAGACATTTGTATGTTCAACCTGAAGTTGGGAGCATTTGGAATGTGATGATAAACATCCTTCAGATGTAAAGTCACCATGAAATAGTGGTCCAGAGGAAGGGGTAGGACCATCTCTATGGTGAGTATTTTGAATCTGAGTACTTTAGGAAAGGTATTTAGGTATGACAAATCTCATACTGGTCTCTAAGATAGCTCCATTTTGGTTACCAAAAGGATTCGGGTGTAAAATCCTTTTCACTTATGTGGTTCAGGAACTGATTCTTTAACTATTGCTTGCAAGCATGCAATGTATGAAGGAGAAATGGAGAGAAAGTAAAGTTGTGTAAGTTGAACCATAACAGTAGATGTTTGAATAATCACTGCTACAGTTGTCTTAGCTACATGGGTAGATGTAGGATATAACAGCCGGCTAGCTTCCAAAGCATCAGGGCACCTTACACATACCCAAATCATCAAGCTGCAAAAACTGAGATGACTAAAAGAAAAGTTTGGGGGTGAAGCCATTTAGAGTTTTCCTGCCAGCAGACACAGGGAGGCTGAGCCCTGAAAGGCCAATGATAGGGGAAAAAAATGTTCACCCTGGCATAAAAAACAAGTGGGATGGAGGGAGGGAGTGGCTACTGCAGCAGTGATCATTCAAACATCTACTGTTACAGCAAATTTAGCTTAAACAACTGTACTATGTTCATCATATTGATCATTGCTGCAGTAGCCTAAGCTATATGGGTAAATTGCTATAGCTAATTAAATTTGGGAGGAAAAAGAGAAGAGATCAGGAGTCCCTGGAAAATGGTCGCAGCAAAGCTTGATCTGGACCTAGAGAAGAAATCAAGCTTATAGTGTTTTGTAAAAGTGCATACAGAGAACAGAATATTAGCTACTAGAATACGTCTAGAATCCATCCCTTTCCAAAAATCCATAGGTGAAGCCAAGGGCCTAGTGGAGTGGGCCTTGACCCTGCCTGGAACAGTTTTGCTAATGGGAGTATAACAAAAGGTAATAGCCTTACACAACCATTTGGAGATATTCTGTTTTGACACAGAGTGTCCCTTCTTCTTACTGGGTCAATATCAGAAGAGCGAATGCTGAAAACAGCGAATGCTCTTCTATCAAACTGTAAAAACTGAAACTGCAAAATGTTGAAGGCATGGAACAACGATTTTTTTCCCAGGGGAAAAAATCGCTGATCCAAAAAAAAAAAAAAGAAGAATGTACAGACAAAATAAAGTGGGGGGCTTTGCCCCACCCACCTCCCCGATGTGGGAGGCTGTGTCCCCCAACTTAAATATACCAACTCCGAGATCACACCACAGTGGAGAAAACAGCAAAGTCCTGAGAACGGTCCAGTGATTTTTTTCACTGGAAAAAAAATCCGTGTTCCATGCCTTTGAAATTTTGCAGCTTCACAATTGTAAGCGTTCGCTCTTCTGATAGGAACCTTTCTTACCTTCGCAAGAAATGAACAACTGATCCAAAAATGTAAAAGATTCAGTTCTTCCAAGATAGTACCTGAGTTGTTTGCGGACATCCAAGGTACAGAATATCCTTTCTCCCTCATTTTTGGGGTCAGGAAAGAAAATGGCGAGATGGATAGTTTGGCTTAAAGTAAACTCGGATACCACTTCAGGCATAAAAGGAAATTAGTTCTCAAAGAAGCCCTGTCCTTATGGAAAATGAGATAGGATTGACTTACCATAAGAGCTTGCAACTCATACACCCTTCTTACGGGGTCAGAAAATTAGTAAAATGGTTTTCCATTAAGAACATCAAGTCAACCAAATTAGCTGGTTCAAATGGAGCAAGTGTTAGCTATTCTAACACAAAATATAGATCTGGAGGAGAGGCTACTGGTTTTCTTGGTGGCCTTTTATGCAAAATCCCTTTCAAGAACATGTTGACATGAGACTGCATTGACAGAGGAGGATCCATGGGCAGACATGCTGAAATGGACGATAAATGAACCTTGACAGAGGAATAAGAAAGGTTGCAGGATAGGAACAAACACAAATATTGTAAAATCAGAGAACAAATAGCCCTGAGTGGGCACAGGTTATGCTGTTTGCACCAACTAGAAACCCTTTTCCATTTGCTAATATATGATTTTCTGGTAGCAGACTTTCTTGCCTCCTTTATTACCTGCTGCACTTCCTCAGTAAACAGGTGTCTAAAAGGAATTAAGACCATATCATCCAGGCAGTCATTTGAAAATAATTGATGTTAGGGTGTATCAAACACCCCTGTTCTTGTGTGAGTAGATTCAGTGTGTGAGGAAGCTTGTGGTAATTGGGCCTGGCTATTTCAAAAGAACGGGAACCACAGTTGCTTGAGCAAGAAGAGAGTCACCACAATGATCTAGGGGTATTCCTTTTGAATCTTCAGAAGTACCCTGGGTATTAGTGGAAAGGTTGGAAAAGCATACAGGAACATTCCTGTCTAAGGGAAAAAAAGGCATCTGCCATCCAAGCCTTCTTGCCTGGTTACAGAATCTTGCTGTTTGATTGTTCAAAGAGGAGGTAAAGTCTACCTGAGGAACTCCTGCCAAATGGATCAAATCTTGGAAAACCCCTAATCTTGTTTCCATTTGTGAGGGTCTACCTGGTCCTGTTCAGCTTGTCTGCCACATAATTTTGCTCTGAAGGAATGTTGGATGCCTGTAAAGTGAGACTGTGCTGTGAAGCTATATCCAAAGCTAACATGGCTACTCTGCAAAGGGGGTATGACCTGGTTCCTCTTGCTTGTTGATGTACCATATGGCTGTGATAATGTGATATTGTCTTTAACCACCTGAGAAGGTCCTGGGGACAAAAAATGGTTCAGAGAGTTGAGGGTCTTGATCAGGGCAAGCATCTTCTTGATATTCATGTGCTTGCATCTGTCCTTGGTGTTCCACACCTCCTGCACTTGTTTACATCCTAAAACTGCTCCCCAAGCAAAGTCAGAAGTGTCTTTGGTGACTGACTGACAGCTTTGGAGTAGGGAAGGAGAAAGGGAGACATGAATTTAAGGATATCTGTTGTCTCCACCAAAATATTTCTCTTCTGACAAACTACAAAACACAGGTATTTGAATAGATAAAGGATGTTGATGCTGGAACCATAAAGATTTTAGATACCACTGTATCTTTCGCATGTGGAGTCATGCCGGGGTATCATGAGAATCATAGATGCTATGATCCACAAAATCTCACAGAATCTAGGATTCTCATGATACCCCTGGCATGAAGGGTGACCTATACCATTGACCAAAGTCTGAGCTCTAAAGCTTAGAATTAGTTATAAATAAAGATCTGTTTTTACTGTGGAAGAAAATCTCCTTGAAATGAGGTGTCTAGTCAACATCTGAGGAACATAATTCCTTGTGTGAGGGAGTCAAAAAAATTTTTGAATGTTCATAGGATCATCCGGTGTATACTAAGCTAATGATCACCAGGTCCCTTATAAACCTAGCCGCACAACCCAAACATTACCCATACATTTGATTTATATAGGTGGTGATAGCATATATAGTATAACGGGGAAGGGTTGTCAAGAATTATTAATGATAGAGAAATTGTGGACAACATTATGAACAGAAAATAAGAAGCAAAAATCATGACAGGGGACCTTAATAAGGACATTTGATACAACTGGAGATGAAATCTTATGGGTAATAATGAAATAATATAATGTAAGTGTAAAAGTTAGGAAATGATGTATGTCAGCATAAAGCAATAATAAAGTGAAAATACTTGTAAATGACTTGTTAAGCCAAGAGGTACTTATGAAGAGTGGTGCAAGGCAGGGATGTCCAATGAGTTGCATACTCTTTGCATTAGTTATGAATGTGATAGTATGTGAAATAAACTACAAAATGAAGGAGGCGGGGTACATAACTCCTGAAGGGTTAAGAATTCCAGTTCTGTTAACATATGAAAATGACATTAAAACAATTGCAAAAAAAAAAAAAAAAAACTTAGATAAAAGAAGTAATAATTTGTGCAAATGAGTGGCTAGAGATCATAGGGATGGCTTTAAATAAAGAGACAAATAAAGGTTTATGTGATGTAGTAAACATCAGGGGTATATATTTTATAATGATTGAAATTTCTATTTTAAGTATAACATTTGGGAATAAAATGTACGTAGAATTCAATGGGAAAAAACAATAGAAGAAATAAAAAATATGTCTTTTCCAGAGAACATATAAATTATTATTCAGAAAAAGGCTTATTTGATAAATTCAGTACTGATGGGGAAACTAGCATACTTAGCAAGTGTATTTATGTTGCCAACAGTATTTGAAAAGGAATTACTGTAGATATTTTTTTTCATTTATATGGGGCTCTAGATTAAAACAAGTAAAAGAGTTTTATATGTAAATAAAGAAGGAGGAGATTTAGGGTTAATTAAACCAGTGGTATATGCAACTTCATTAAATTTGCACAAAGTGTTAACGTGGATAAATAAAAAAGATGAGAGACTAGTAGTAAAACTGTATAAATATAAGTATGATACATGTTGGGGTATGGTAACAAAGGAGAAAAAAGTGTATAAATGAAGAAATAAAATATTACCAAGAAAAAATATTTTCGTGGAAAATAAAAATTGATGATATAGAAAAAGATAAAAAGTGCGGCATAAGAATGTAATAATAAAATATTACTATGTAAAACCATGGAAATCTAACAGATGAAAAAAATTAAAGTTATAAAAATAAGTAACAAATGGTGCAATCAGAAAGTAGAATGCCACGATTTTTTGTGGAGACTGGTAATAGATTAATTGGCAGTAAAAAAAAATATGCAGTATAAGAAGAAAAGTGATAGAGTATGTTTACATTGTCAAGAAGAAGAAGAAACTACAGAACGTGTGTTTCTGAAATGTAAAACAGTAAAAACGTTACAGGGAAAATTATGTAAAGAAGTTTTTTTGAAGATATAAAAGAAGTGGATAACATAAACATGGATATGATTAAATATGGATATTATAAGGATAGAAGTAAAGAATATATTAAAATAATAGATAAAAAGTTATATTATGTTATATGGATTATTTGTAATTGAATAAATGAAATTATATTTAATAGTAAATGGATTTTAGCAACAATATTAAACAAAATCATATGGTGGTTATAGAAAATGGCGTAGGGTCTAAAAGGGATGAAATTTAGTATGAAATAAGAACAAAACAAATGAAGGCAAGGTATGGAGTAGTGCAGGAAAACAAAAGCCAAATAAGTAAAAAATACTGCACTAAGCCTGCAAGGCTAGAAACATACTGTAAACTGTTTATTCAATAAAACAACAAAAATACACACAAAGTAAGCGCTTTCACGACATCCAGTCGCTTCATCAGACAACATTCAAAGACAGTGCTCATCCTACATAATCCTCTACAAAGTCAGCTGACTTAATTAATCACATCAATTAAAGTGAACAAAGTATTTAAAAATGTGTGCATATATAGTACATAACATATGATATAAAACACATGACATGATAGGAACTGTTTTTCCCATAATAAGGTTACACTTATATCTACATTACTAGAGTTAGTCCTTGAGAATAATGTTTGTACTTTTGAAGAGGAATTCCTTTTACAGAAGGTTGGCATGGCTATGGGCACTGCGTGTGCCAATAGCTATGCCAACCAGGTGCTAGTACAATGGGAACTTGCATCTATTTTATTAGAGTCCAATCAATACGGTCAGTACATTGTGTGGTACATCCGCTTTGTGGACGATATGTTTTTGCTATGGAAAGGAAATGAGAATGCTCTAGAGGATTTCATTAGATATTTACACACAACAACTAACTTCTTAAAATTTACTTATCATTATTCCAAACATGAAATAGAGTTTTAGATGTTACACTAAAGAAATCTGAACTTATGCAAATATCTAGTAGCATTTATGTAAAACCTACCAAGAGGAATGCCCTTTTGCATAAAAGAAGTATGCACCCGCAACATATTCCACGCAATTTACTTAAAGGGCAGATATATAGAACTTTAAGACTACATAGTAATGACAGAGATGCGCATACAGCCCTATCACAATTAAAATCAGATTTTTTAGAGAGAGGTTACGCATAAAAAGAAATAGTAAAATCTATAGAAGAAGCTTGGTTTCATAGGGCTGATAGATGTAAACCATACTTTGACTATACAACTGAAGAATCAAACACTAGCCAGGATAGAATGGTTACCATTGACAATTTTACAGTTACTTTTCAATATTCTAGTGATATCAATCAATTCTGTGACATTATAAATAATAACTGGTGGCTTCTACAAGATGCACCAGAATTAATTAGTATAGTTGGTACAACACCATCCTTCTCTTTTAGAAACAATAAATCCATAAAACAACACTTATGCCATAGGATCAGCATAAACAAAAACCTGTATGAATCTACTAGGATAGGAACATTTCCATGTAGAATGTGTACAGCATGCAAATATTCATATACTAGTTCCTTTTACCAACATCCCTCTTTGAGATTCACACTGAGAATGCAGAACTATGCAGACTGTAGATCAGTCAATTTGGTCTATTTTTCTTTCTGTGAGAAATGTCATGCCTACTACGTAGGTAAAACAAATAGACAACTTAAAGACAGAGTGCTTGGGCACATCAGGGATGTGAAGAACAAGAAAGAAAACAATGCATTAGCAGTACATGTGCTACAAAATGACCCTACACATAGTTTTAGATTTTTTGTTTTACAAGTATTAGACATAGATATTAGAGGGGGGGACCTGGAGAATTGCACAGAAACAGCAGAACAGAAATAGATTCTTCTGCTAAATGCTGAAAGATCTCCAGGTCTTAACAGCACTTCTCAATTAAAACCTTTTCTGAAGGCATTCTTTATAAAGAATGCTGTTTTATAAAGAAGGATTTCACACAGTTTTTATATAGTTTTTACACAGTTCTTAAATGTTTTTAAAATGTATGCAAATGCTTCTATGTGTTTTATATCATGTTATGTACTATATATGCACGCATTTTAAATACTTTGTTCACTTTAATTGATGTGATTAATTAAGTCAGCTGACTTTGTAGAGAATTATTTAGGATGACCACTGTCTTTGAATGTTGTCTGATGAAGCGACTGGATGTCGTGAAAGCACTTACTTTGTGTGTATTTTTGTTGTTTTATTGAATAAACAGTTTACAGCACATTTCTAGCCTTGCAGGCTTAGTGCAGTATTTTTTACTTATATGAAATTTAGTATAATTGTGCAAACAGATTTGTATACCTATATATCTGTACACTTGTAAATATTTGTAAATAAGTAAATAGTTTGTAAATAAGTGTTATTTTGTACATAAGGACCTCTAGTCTTTTTGATAGGTGTTATAGGATCTTTTATATCCACTTATGATACCACCAATTCAGGTAGATGGGGCCTTAATTTAATGTCTCATCCAAACATGGGGGGGGGTGCTGCACTCCTGAGTCTGTCATCATTTGCTTCACAGGAGGTTTCTATGAATCTATAAACCAAATGATGACACACTCAGGAGTGCAGCAAATCTGTCTTGTCACAAGCCTTTGATTCCTTTGAGATACAGAAGAACTGACGTGAGGAGTATAATAATGTCCAAATGTAAGAGGCAAGTATATTTTAATGAGAATCCATGATGGGGAGCCTAGGTCAGGAATATCCATGTGTCCTTCTTAAGGGAAAAAGACTGACAGGAAAAATCAAGCATTATACCATGGCAGTGGTGGGAACCTTTGCTGTACAGGATTGTCATTGTTAAAGTGACTCCCCGACCCCATGCGCAAAAGTGGGAAAAAGGAGTTGAGAATGGATAGATGGAGAGAGGGAGGCTAGAGCCATGAAAGAAGTCAATGCTAGTTAACTACAAATCAAAGCCCTTACCCTGTCCCCCAAAAAAAAAAAAAAACATGAATAATGGGGATTGAGGAAGGGAGCAGCTACTGCAGCAATGATCATTCAAACTTCTAGTGTTGTGGTAAATTTACTTATACCACTTTATTATGTCCATCATAGGACCATTGCTGCAGTAGCCTTAGCTATATGGGTAGACTAGCATAGCCTACATGGAGGAGGATGGATGAGCTTCCAAAAACCACTGGAGAAAGGTCCTAGCAAAGACTTCTCTATACCTTTTTTTTTAGTTTTTGTTATAGTTTTTGGTGCTTTCATCAGACCAAGTTGCTGCTTCTAGAACACTTCTAGGATCCACCTCTTTCCAAATGTCACTGATAAAGCCAAGGCCCTGTAAGAGTGTGCCTTGAGCCTGCCTGGAATTGCTTTTGTGGTGGGTGTAACAAGAAATAGCATGTGACAACCATTTAGAGATAGTCTGCTTTGATACAATTTTTTTTCTTAATTTAATAAGACATGAATAACTGATCAGGTTTTCTGAAGGTTTTAATTCTTTCATGATATCAGAGTTGTAGGTGGACATCAGATTATGAAGAATCCTTTGTCCCTTGCTTTTAAGTTTTGGAAATAAGACAGGGAGATGGATGGCTTGGCAAAATGTAAACCTGGATATCTGTTTAAGAATAAAATACATTAATTCTTAATTAATTCTTAAGAGAACCCTATATTTGTGAAAAATAAGATAAGGTTGACCTACCATGAGAGCT
Organism: Protopterus annectens; assembly: GCF_019279795.1. Taxonomy (NCBI): domain Eukaryota; kingdom Metazoa; phylum Chordata; order Ceratodontiformes; family Protopteridae; genus Protopterus; species Protopterus annectens. The sequence continues at coordinate 1,230,757,405 of NC_056732.1, forward strand.
TCCAACCCAGTCTCTGTTCTTGCACAAGTCAAAGCAAAACAGTTTTTAATGTTATTAACCTCAAATCAGCCTGATGGGCTGGTTCAAATGGAGCAAGAGTGAATTTTTCCAAAATAAAAAGAAAACTAAAAGAGGATCCACCTGTTTTCTAGCTGACCAGGTAGGCAACACCCCTTTCAAAAAACATTTTGACATGGGAATGCACTGAAAGGGGAGGATCCACAGGCAGACATGCTGAAATGGGTGACAAATGAACCTTCATAGAATTGTAAGGAAGACCAGAGGATATTAACTCGCACAAATACTGTAGAAACAGAGAAATAATAGCCTTAAAGGGCCATGGTTCATGTCTTAGCACCAATTAGAAAAGTTTTATCATTTAAAAATATAATTTCCTATTAGCAGGCTTCTTTGCCTCCATGAACACCTGCTGCATGTCCTCAGAAAACAGGTGCCTGAAAGGTATTAAAACTCCATTATCCAGGTAGTCAGGCAATTAGTTGAATTTGTTTTAGGTTAGGTTGGATTAAAGAAAATACAGTTATGTAAGATCTTACCATAACAGTAGAAGTCCTACTTCTCACTGTTGCAGTATTCTTTACTCGGGAGAGTACAATAGCTATTGAAAAGTAAGGGAAGAGGAAGGCAGGAAAAATCCCTCCACAAACCCATGAAGGACAGCCCTGGCAAAACCTGCCCTGACTCTAGAAATAATATCTAACTTGTAATGTTTGGTAAAGTGTGAACAGAAGACCACTTTCCAAGATGGATCTACTATCCACACCCTTGAAAACGCACCAGAAGAGAACACTGCCCTAGTAGAATGAGCACAAGCATAACAGGAAAGCTGCTTGCCACAAAAAGAAGAAGAAGAAATGGCCTTAGAAATCAAGGAGATGGTTTGTTGTCAAATCCAATGTCCTGGCATGAAACTTTACACAATGTTTCATAGATTTGCGATGTGTTTTGTCTTATTCGTGTAATAGAAATCTGTGGAGAAGAAAAAAATAACAGGGACAAATCATTAACCACCTTGGGCATAAAAGCATTGGTATGAAGAAACACCCTGTTCTTGTGAAGACAGAAAAAAGGTGGAACTTCCATGAGTCCATGAGTGCTTAAATTTCACAGACCATCTTGGCAACAATAAGAGCCACCAAAAATAGTCTTCCAAGTACAATGCTGCAGGGAAGAAGAAGAGGCAGGCTCAAAAGGAGGCCAAGTCAATTTTTCAAGAACAAAATTAAGGTTCCAAGAAGGAGGAATAGGCTTTCTTGGAGGCCTGATATGAAGGACATGGTTTAGAAATTGTTTAACTTCAAAACTAGAAGCCAAAGGTGGACTCAGAGGCAGACTGAAATGTCTGAAAAATTAACTTTAACAGAGGAATACGCCAAACCAGCACAGAACAACTCACACAAATAAGAAAAAAACATAGGGACCCACACAGAAAAATGATTCAGGTCATGCTTGAGACACCAAATAGAAAACATTTTCATTTAGCTACATAAGATTTTCTAGTAGTGGGTTTTCTGGCCTCCTGCAAAATCCAAAGCATGTCCTCAGAAAATTGGTGCCTGAAAGGAATAAAAACTCTATCACCCAAAGTGTCAGCTGAATTGTGGACAAGTTTAGGGTGACTGAGAGATCTCTTGTCTTGTGTGAGAAGATCCATCATGCGATGTAACTTGTGATGATTGCCCATGGCCAGGTGAAATACAAGGGGGAAACTGTGCTGTCTGTGCCAAAAGGGAATCACCAGCAAGATTTGGGTGTGTCCCACATGATCTTGTGCAGGACCCTGGGATGTAGAGGAAGAGGAGGATAGGCTTACAAGAATATCCCCTCTTCATGAAAAAGAAAAGACGTGTTCATTCTCCAAGCTAGTGATCTTGGCACTCTGGAACAGAACTGAGGAAGTTGTTTATTCAGAGTAGAGGGAAAAAGATCTACCTGAGAAGTACCCCCACTGATGTACAATGTTCAGAAACATTTCCTTGTGAACCATCCATTCATGAGGATGAGTTTTGGACTTGCTCAAAGACTCTGCCAGTAGATTGTGCTCTGAAGTGATGTAAAACCACGTGAAGAACCAGAAGATGGTGGACTAGAAGATCCCAAGCCTGAAGAGACAGCTTGCAAAGAAGTAAGATTTTGTGCCCCCTTGTATGTTGATGTACCACATGACTGTGGTATTGTCTGTAAAATCATTACAGGACCTGGAACCCAACAGGAGTGAAAGATCTGGAATGCTAGGAGTAGAGCCCCCATCTCTTTGATATTTATATGATTTGTCATCTGTTGAAGGATCCAAAAACTTTGGACTTTCATGTCATTGTGGAGAGTCCCCAGCTGCAATTGGGAGCATCCATGTACAGCTCACAGTTTGGGAGAGGAACCTGAAAAGGCAGACCTGGTTTTAGGGGAAATCTGATGACTCCACCAGTGGAGCTCAAGTTTGAGGCAAGGTAAGAGAGGGACCAGATATACCAGATGGTGGCAATGATGGAGCAGAACAGGTTTGAGATACCACTGACATTTCCTCATGTGGAGTTTGGCAAAAGGAACCACGGGAATGGTGGCTGTCATATATCCCAGGGCTCAGAGAAACTCACTTGCAAAAAGGACTGGAAGAAGAAGAATAGATTGGAAGTAAGCAGTCCAAGAGAGGACCTTGGGAGGTGGGAGACCAGCCAACATTGGGATGGTCTGAATCCTGCAACATAAAAACATTTGACCCTGAGAGGAAGTCAACATAAACATTTTGAGATTGAGGGTGAACTCCAGACTGTGCAGACAAAGCATAGTAAAGTGCAGAGTATGAAGCAGAAGCTGCTGATACTGAGCTTGAATGAGAGGATTACCCAAATAAGGAAATATTTGAATTTTCTGAAGTCTGCAGAAAGCTACAACAGGGGACATACATTTGGTAAATACCTTGGAGCTGTAGAGAGACCAAAATACAAAGCAGAAAATTGATAATGAGAGGAATAAAAAGGTAAATATAAAAACTTCCTGAAGAGAGGGAGAATGGGAATATGAAGATATGTGTTCTTCAAATCCAGTGATACCAGAAAAGGTTGAAGAAACAAAAGAGGGAAAAGTTTCTAAAGTGTCTAAGGAGACAACATCCTGAAGTAAGGAACCTTGAGAAAGGTGTTGAGAAAAGAAAGGCCTAGACTCAGCTTCACTGACTCCTCTGTTCCTGGGAACCAGAAAAGCCTCTTCCTTGCTGAGACAATGGAACAAGTTGAATGGTTCCCAGATCAACCAGGTCACACAGAACCAATAGAAAATGAGGAAACTGGGAAGGAGGAGCCTGAGGAATGGTGGAAATTGAGGAAGGGACTTCCAAATTATAAAATAACCATGTTGAATATGGAAAATATTGTCTGTGTTTATGTACTGCAAAACAGGAAAGGAAATGGTTAGCCTGAGAGACAGAGGGATGTGGCTGAGGGGAAAGGGAATGTGAATGTCACACAGAGGCAGATTTTTCAGGAAAAGAAGTTTTTTGGCCTATAGAACTCTGAGTTGTTTGTCTGGGAAAATCCACTTAGTAACCTTCTTTACTCCTAGCAGGTTGTCTAGGCTGCCTATGGACAGAAGAAGATTTGGAAGGATAGCTCCTCTGGAACTTAGGTGCGGAGGAAACAAAAATCTGATTCAGGTCTTGCATAACTTTGCCCTGACCTTGAACATTTTTTAACAATTCTGCAGCAGCAGTGTCAAAAAGATTCTGATTATCTAAGGGAGAATCAAAATGTTTGGCCTTAATGTACTCAGGTAAGGCTTGAAGGCTCAACAAAGAATATCTCCTCATGATAGGACTGATACATATGCAGTTGCCCTAGAAAAGGCATCAGCTGTATTTAACAGAATGGCAAGCTACCTGAGAGGCTGAGCTCAGAAAAGAAAGAGCAGAAGTTTTATCATCCAAATAAGGAATATTAGTCAAACAGCCTCTCCACCCCACCACCACTACCACCACCACCAACTGGGAGAGAAGAGCCAGGATGGGTCTATATTAGAACATCAAAGTTTCAAAACTTTGAATGTTCTAATATTGAACGCTATTCAGCGAAAGCGGAAAATATCGAAGCAACAGGAAACCAAATTTTTTTCCTAGGGAAAGAATTTGGGTGTCCGTTTCTGTTGCTTCTGTATTTTCAGCGCTGTGGTGGAAAGTTATGGCTCGGGTTCAAGTAAGTGTGCGATTGAGTGTGGGTTAGGGTAGTTAGGGTTAGGGTGTGGGTTAGGTATGTGTGCGATTGTGTGGACGTGAGGATTAGGGTGGGTTAGGTGAGTTAGGGTTAGGGTGTGGGTTAGGTATGTGTGCGATTGTGTGTACATGAGGCTTAGGGTGGGTTAGGTGAGTTAAGGTAAGGGCACGGGTCAGGTAAGTGTGCAATTGTGTGGACGTGAGGGTTAGGGCGGGGTAGGTGAGTTAGGGTTAGGGAGCGGATGAGGTGAGTGTGCGATAGTGACGGACTTTAGGGTTAGGGTTTGGGTTAAGGTAAGTGGATAGTTAGTAGTGTGTGAATAGTTTAGTGTAGGGTTAGGTGTAAGATTATAGGTGTATGTGTTTGGATTGCTGTTTGTTTTGTGTGCTTGTGTTGTGTGTATGTGTTTTGGAACAGCAAATTTTTTCCCTAGGAAAAAAATTTGCTTTTCTACATGTTCAATGTTTTCAGCTTTTGCTGAATAGGGTTCGATATTAGAACATTCGAAGTTTGGAAACTTCAATGTTCTAATATAGACCTGAGCCAGGGCATATTTAGTCATCTGAGTCTGATAAGTAATGGGTCTAAAAGCCAAAGTAGCAGAAGTATACATTTTTTCCCATATCTTTCCATAGCATGGCTGTCCTTGTCAGAAGGAAAAAGCTTGGAAGAGAAAAGTAGTTTGGATGGCTTAGCTGTGGACAAGGAAACAACAGCAGGATCAAACAAAATACTTTTATAAAAAAGTATTTATGATCTTCAGAAACTATGTAAAATCTTTCTGGCTTCTTAGGGGCCAGATGTTGACAGGCAGGAGCCTGAGAGGCTGCTGTAAATATATCCTAAAGGTTAAGATAAGAGGGACTGCAGAGGGTCTGGGTGAGTCAATTTGCATGAGTTTATATCATCTCTTTTGAACATCAAAATTCTGGGAACAGTCCCACTTAAAGTGTTCCATCAAATAGGCCACTGTATCTCTAAAGGATAATTCTTCAAAAGGAGAGTCGGGATAACATTTTCTTCATCAGACTCCAGGCAAGAGAAGATTCTTCACCAAAATCCAATTCTTCAGCAGAAGAATCAGAACCCCTAGATCCCTTTCAAAGAGTGAAAGACCACAGAGCACAGGCAGGGATGGACATCCCTTGTGGGGATTTCAGGGCCATAAGGACATTAGACAGCCCCTGAGTAAAGTCCTGCCTCTCTTTATGAGGATCCTCAGCCACAAAAGCCACATTTTTTGTTGCTTTTTCAAAGGAACATTGGCTTTAACAAATCTAGGAGGTTCAAACTCCTGCCTAGATTTGATGAGGATACCAGGCAACTCTTCCCTAGCTAAAATTTAAGATATAAGTCATGGTTCCCCTCTGCATCTGTACCAGACTGATACATAGTCTTGGCAGACATGCAAGTAGACAGCTCTTTGTTGGTCTCCAACTAGGTTGTGGCAGACGGATGTAGCATCAGCACAAGATGGTCTTTGGGTTCTTCATCCATCACGATGGTGACATCCAGTGGAGGTTGGACAGCTTTTAGCTTTTTTTTTTTAAGTGCTGCCTGAACTTCAGGATGGGCGAATTCAGCCATGGTACCCTGAGTCAAAAGCTTCAGTTGTTAGTTTTCCAAATAAATTGAAAGGGATGACAGATGGCCATGGGGTGCATTAAGGACAAATGCCTGACAAACATGACTCTGAGTATGGTTGGGTGTAGCAGCCTAACAAAAAAGGCACTTCTTGTGTCTATCTTTGTGGGCAATCTGCTTCACAAGCTCACATTTTCCTTCCTGGATGACATAAAAACAAACTATAAAGGTGGAAAAAGAAAGGAAGGAATCCAGATAGGGCACTTATCTGTAAAAGGCTTGGTAGATGAACCAGCTTGGTGAACAGTGTAAAAACCAAATTCAGAGGTAGTATTCAGACTGGTGGCAAAGGAGTTTTGGCACACATGTGATGGCCAATGCCAGGAAGGTGTAAAGACTTTGGTATGCTGATATCCCTAGATAAGGAAGGACATCCACCATCTTGTATGAAGAAGTCCTATATTTGAGGACGTTTGTGGTAATTGCCCTTGGCCATTCCAAAAGAAGGGAAAATGTACAGTTGTGTAAGAACTTACCATAACCATAGATGTCCTACTGATCACTGTTACAGCATTCCAAACTGTTGGGTTACCTCAGCAAACAACCTGGACATCTGGCCGGCCTACCAAAGCCAAAACCTTCCCTAGAGCTGCATGTCCAATGTATGATCTAAGCCTGTGGGTTATAAATACTCACTCTATCTCCAAGCCAGTAAGCCTGAAGAGGCCTTAAAAACACAATAAACTGGTCATCTAAGAGGAGAGAAGCAAAAGGACAGTGACCTCCCCTCTTTGGTCTATGAGGAGAAAAAGGGATGAAGAATCAGAGAAGGGGGAAGGTTAGGATGGAAGGAATACTACAACAATAATCAGGACATTTACTGTTATGGTAACGTCTTACACAACTGTACTATGTCCTTCCTTAGATCACTGTTGCAGTATTCCAAACTGTTGGGTGATTCCTAAAGCTTAAGAAGTGTGAAGGGTGGGTGAAAGGAACAGAGGAGAATTGTCTAGTAATCCAGAGAGTACTGACCTGGTGAAAGTGGTTCTTGACTTAGAAAAGGCATTCACTCTGTAATGTTTGGTGAAAATATGCATGGAAGACCAAGTAGCTGCTTCTAAATTTGTTCCAAAGTCAATCCCTTTGTAAAAGGCTGCAGATGAGGCCACTGCTCCAATAAAATGAGCCTTTTCTGGAGAGGGTAAGAATTTGCCAGTGTTGAGTGCAGCAAAAAGAAATAAATTTAGAAATACAGCTAGCAATAGTTTGCATTGAAACTGTTTATAGGTTCATAGGTTCATAGATTAGTACTAAGCTAACTGCCTTTAGAGCATTTTTTTTAAGGCCAATTATCCTGTGAGACTCAAACCCTGCATCTTGTGTGTGTGTAAGCAAACATGTAACCGATAGACCACCCTCCCTGTTCTTTCTAACTTGGAATATTGGAACAAGACAAACAATTGGCCAGACATGTGAATATGCTTAGTTTAATCCAAATAGAATCTGAGCTGTCTATGGACAACAACAGAATGTAGAATCTTTTTTCTGTTATTTTGTGGATTAGGGAAGAAAATGGGAATATTCATTGCCTAATTGAAAAACACTTCATTTACTACTTTAGGCATGAAGTGATTGACCCTTAAAGACACACTGTCTTTATGAAAAATAAGGAGGGAAGGGGTTGCCATAATGGCCTTTAGCTTGGAGGCTCATCTGGTAGAGGTGAGAGCTACCAGAAGAATAGTTTTTCCAAGTACAAAATTTGAGAAAGGCAGATTCTGCTGGTTCAAAAGGAGAAAGTGAGTTTTTACAGCACAAAGTTGAGGTCCCAAGCAGAAGGGAGAGCCTTTCTTGGAGGTTTTGGGTGGAGTACACCTTTTAAGAACTCCTTTACCTGTAATTTGACCAGAAGCAAAAGATCCAGAGGTAAGTGCACAGATATGACTGAATTATATGCCTTAATAGAAGAGTATACTAAGTCAGACTGCAGTAGCTCAAACAAATAAGAGAAGACCACTGGGTTATCAGCCTGTACTGAGTCCTGATTTTTAGCTCAACACCATATAGTAAATCTTTTCTATTTTGCTATGTAAGATTTTCTGGTAGTAGGTTTTCTTGCCTTCTGGAGAATCTTAAGTATGTCCTCAGAAAATTTGTGTCAGAATCTAATGTCAGGTTATGGGATGAAGTAATGTGCCTTTCTGCTGTGTGAGCAATTCCACTGTGGTGGGAAGCTTCTGGTAATGGGCCTTTGCTAGGTGGAAGAGAAGGGAGAACCAATGCTATCTTGGTCAATAGGGAGTCATCAGTAAGATCTTTGGGTATTCTCTTTGATCTTTAATAAGACATTTGAAAGAAGTGGAGGGAAGGCTTATAAGAAACTCCATTTCCAAGGAAAAGGCTTTGAATCCATTTTCCAAGCTTGAGGATAACAGGTCCTGGTGCAAAAGAGCAGATATTGTTTGTTGTTGATGGAGACAAAAAGGTCTATCTGTAGCAACTCCCATCTTCCCTTGATTTGCTTAGCAAGTCTGTTAGGACATTGCCTGTGAGGGAATGCAAACCACTTAAAGGGAGAGGTTTTCTTTTGTGGCCTGCTCCTATGTCAAAAGAGCAAATCTGCACAGTTGGTAGGACCTGGTGCCCCCCTACTTGTTTATGTACCACAAGACCATTGTGCTGCCTGTGAATACTCTTACGGGACTTGGTTTTCAAGAATGGGAGAAGATCTGCAGGCTCTGTATGAATTGATGTGCTCTGATCTTAGATTTGTAGGCATTGTCTCTGAACTCTCAGGTTGCCTTTCCATGCTCCCCATGCATTGTCTAAAGCGTATGAGTGTAGCACCTGTTGTGTTGTCTGAAGTTTGAAGTGAAGACCCAGATTGGGCTTTATCTGTGATATCTACCACAGTATTTCCTTCTTTAAACAAGGCAGGATGGGAACCTGTGTCTAGGGCATGAGAATGCTGGGACCAGGTGGATTTCAAGTTCCACTGATATTCCTCATATGGAGTCTGGCAAAGTGGATTATGGAGATAGTTGCTGCCATGAATCCTAATGCTCTGAGGATCTCCCTTGCAGTACAGGACTGAAGAGGAAGAAGAGAAAGGAAATAACTGGTTAGGCTTTGCACTTTGGTGAAAGGAAGGCTGCATTTCAAGAAAACTAGATCTTAGGTTGGTTGCATTGCTGACTTCTTTAGGTTGATTGTGAAACACAAAAGTAGGGCCAGGTCGAAGCTGAGATGAGTCAGGAGAGTCTGCTGGAAGGTGCCTGTATTAATAGGTTGTCCAAATAAGGGAATATCTGGATTTCCCTGAATCCTGTAGTAAGCTATTACTGTAGCGAGGCACTTTGTGAAAACTCTGGGGGCTGTACCGAGTCAAAAAGGCAAAGCAGAGAACTAAAAGTCTGATGAGCCAGTAGAAAACCTCAGAAATTTCCTATATACAGGATGAATTGGAATGAGTCCAGACACACCAGGAAGTCTTAACGAAGAATGAATGAAAGCAGAGTTTGCAGGGACAACCACTTGAAAGATGGGACAAAGAGAAACATGTTGTGGGTGGAGAGGTCCAGAATCGGTCTTCAATCTCCTCCTTTACTTGGGACAAGAAATAGTCTGGAATACAATCTTTTCACCATATACTGGTGAGGCACTGGTTCTATTTTGCTTTCTTGAGCAAGGTTTGAATGATAGAACAGAGAAACTGTGTTTGATTTGTGGAGGAGCAGGGATACTAGTGAATGATAGCACTTCTTTGTAAGTCATTCTGTATTCATTTTAATGACTGAAAGAACCCATTTGTGTGAATTGATGAATAGCCAGTATTTTAGAGATGAGATGAACCTTTTGGATAGGGGAAGGGATGGAACAAGGGGTGCAGTGGGAGCTAGAGGGTAGTTAAGTAAACCTGTCTGGGTAAGGATTCATCCCTTATCTAGAGTCCCTGTCTGGTTTGTCCTAGCATCTTTTCCAAGGGATTTTCCTGGCCTTACGAGAAAGCCTTGGGTCCATGCAAGGCAAAGAAGTGGGCTTTGCAGTGCAACTCCTTTGCTATCTTGGTGCATTAGTTATAAAATTCTGTCTACAATCCTTCATAAATTTATCTTGTTCCTGCAATTGTTTGAAAAGACTGTCAGCATCCAAACCAAACAAAAGGTCCTTGTTTAAATGAGAATCTAGATGTTTTGTCTTGATATCCTCTGGTAGGTTGAGAACATAACTATGCATCCTACTGATCACAAAACCTATAACCAGCTGCCCTGGAAGAAGCTTTCACTGCATTATAGCTGCATTTAATGTTGTGCCTAGCCACTTGGGAAGCCTGAGCCAACATCGATAAAGCCTGTTGTTTACTGGTAGGATCCTCAGGGGAGGTCAGTGTTTTTTTTTTAATTGCCCAGAATTGACAATAGGTATTTAGTCATTTGAGTATGATAAATTTGGAGCTCTTAAAAACTACAGTAGAGGACCTCTAAACCTTTTACCTCAATCTGTCTACTACTCTTCTGTCTTTACCAAAATGAAGAGCACTGGCAGCAAGTAGTAAATTAGAGGGCTTATCTGTAGACATGGAAAACGCAGAAGGGTTTGTCACAAGGTTTATGTACAGAAATGTCAAATCCTCATGTATCTTGTTAAACTTCTCAGGCCTTTTAAGTGCTGGTGGGTAAGAGTCTGGTGCAGTGAAAGTGGATACAAAGGCATGAAGGAAAGCCGCCAGATCAAGAGAAATAGTTGCAGGAGCAGTGGTGTTTACTTCCAAGAGCTTATAGTCTTTCTGTTGAACTTCAGGCTTAGGTTGCCACTCAAAACCCATCATTATGTTAACAAGTTTCCACAAATGAAGCTTCTTTACTGGTAGAGTCAAGAGAAAGGGAATCTTCATCATTCAATGCCACCTGGCCTGGCGAATGGATCTGATATGAACAGGCCAAGGAGCTCTCATCCAAGTCTGATTCATTCTATTCACCCTCAGAAGTGGTGTCTCTTTAGGGAGTGGAAGGAGAAATAGGAGTAGTTGTGGGCCCTGCAAAGGATGGAGCCCTAAGTGCCACTATGGCTTTAAGTAGGCCCTGTGAAAAATCCATCCAGTCCTGTTCTTTGGATGTCTGAGAGGGAAAAATATTTTAAGTTTTTTGTTTTGTTTTCCTAGATGTAGTGTCTGCTTTGACTAAACGCAGTGGCTCCAACTCCTGACAAACCTGAAAGAGTGACCTGGGAATTTCCTGTTTTAATAAGGATCTGTGGTATACCTTTCAGTCCTTCAGAAATTATTAAGCAGGGTTCCCTCTCTTCACCATCAACAGTAGCTTGTCATTTTGGACATGTGAACCTCAGATGCCATAATAGCCTCTGGTGAGTCAAGGTAGTTGAAGTCGGAGTAGATGTCAGGCATACCAAGGGTTCCTAAAACTCTGTGGGTACGTCCGAGTCTGACTGGGCAGTTCTGATATCAGGCTTAGACCTACTGAAGTTTTTATTTATTTATTTTAAATAGTTGGGGCATCAAGGGTATAAGTGCCCACCATCTTTGCTTGGGCAAGGCACTTAAGTCGCTTGAGTCTCCAGGTAGTACCTGAGAGATGAAAGTCATGTCCTAAAGTTATTTGGAACAAAGGACTGACAGAACATACAATTTTTGTAGTTGTGTTCTGCACCTAAGCAGAAAACGCACTGTGAATAGAGATCCTTGTAGGGAATCAGACAACCGCAATCACACTTTCCATTCCAAGCTGACATCTAATATAGCAACAAACATCAATACAATTGAGAAAAAATAAGGAAGGCTCCCCAATGAGACTCTTATCTGAACCAGTGAAGGCCAACATTTCCAACAACCATACACAGGAACAGACCAACAGGTGCGAGAACTATGTTTGGACTGGAGACGAGATACTCTGAGCATTTACACTCATATGTCCACTTATGTATTATGGCCACACCTGTGGGTTAAGGTCTTATGTCGGACATGTGGCTCTAAGAAAGGTTTTGGCTTTGGTACCCTGATTGGATGCCCAGGTTATTTGGCAGGATAACCTAACAGTTTGGAAGACTGCAACAGTGATCTAAGGAATGACATCCACTGTTGTCTGGGCCAAAAAAGAGTTACCACAATGATCTCTGTAGAGTCCTTCTGAATCTTCAGAATGATCCTGATATCAATGGAAAAGGAGAAAGGAATATTCCTGACCAATGAAATGAAAATGCATCTGTTTTCTAGGCCTGCTTGCAAGGAATCCTGGAGCAGAATTTTGCCAGTTTGTCATGAATGGAGACAAATAGATATATCTAGGGAGTTCCCTACATCTGTATCAATTCCTGGAATAACCCATAATTCTGTCTCCATTTGTGAGGGTCTGCCCAGGTCCTGCTTAGGTTGTCTGCCACAAAAAAAATTGCTGAAATGGTATGTAAGATGTAGGTAGAGTGAGATTGTGCTGAAACGCTATATCCCAGGCTATCATGCCTAGACTGCACAGAGAGTAAGATCTGGGTCCCCTTAGTAGTTTACAGATAATGTCACTGTGGTGTTGTCTGTGATCACTTGTAGTGGTCTAGGAGAAAATGATTGAGAGAGTTGGTATTACTGCCAACATTCTCTTTTGCATTTGTGTTTTGGTCTGTCCTTTTTGTTCCAAAGACCCTGCACTTTTACTTCCATAGACAACGGTCTCCAAGTAAAGACTGAAGTATTTGTAGTTACAGACTATGCTGGAGCTGAAAAGGTAAATGGGAGACTTGGATCCAAATACAACTGATCTGTCTACCAAAGGTGTTCCTTTTTTACAAATCCCAATACAAGAATATCTAATATCATGGGCTGCTGATGTTGGCACAATACAGATTTTAGATGGCAATGAAGCTTTTTCATGTGGAGTCTGGCTAAAGGAATCATTATTTTTTTTTATTTGACATTTGTTTACCGGGGTGGTCTGACTGGGTCTACAGAACCCATTTTTAGCAGAGGTCCGGGGAGAAAAACACATACAGTACAATACAAATACAGTATAATCCAATCCACTACAAATTACATTAGAAATACTATAAAAAATAAGTTGAAAGAACAAACTGCTACAATATGTTGAAATATATTACTACACACCTAGACAATTCCATACAGTTAAAACATTACAGACAATAATAGTCACTCTCACCATACATGATGTAGACATTGTCCAAAAAAGTAGTACATAGGTAGTGCATTGTGTGACATTGACTGTAATAGTACAAGCAAAATAGAATGTAAGTTTCAGTTAGGTAAATAGCAGCTAGAAAGTTAGTGATGCAGACAGACAGTGAGAGAGTTAAGAAAAATAGAAGCAGTAAAGCCTTAGCAGTAGCTTAAGGATATGGTATAGAAGCAAGGAAGGAGTTAGAAGAGCCTTAGGATCTTGCAGTCTGTGAGGGATTGAAATGTGACAGAAGAGGAAGACCTGAGCATTAGGCAGGCTTTATGCAGGAGCAGAGCCATGTATTTGTGAGATGATTTTTTAAAGAGGCTTTGAAATGGGTTAGTGCAGGCATAGACCTGGTAGCTACAGTTAGTGAATTCCAAAGTATAGAGATAGAGTATGAATATAGAGAGTGACCAGGTTTTCTTGTGGTTTTTGAGATAGCTAAGAGATTTTTGTCTTCTGATCGTACGGATCGATTTGGTGTGTAAGGTGCGACTAGACTGGCTAGTGTAGGGCAGGCAGTAGGCTTGAAAATAAGGTTGTATAAAGTGGATAGCTGAATAAAGGCAAGTAGGTTGAGGAGTTCAAGGCAGTTTAATTCTAGGAGTGGTTTACAGTGGTGTGTGTGATATTTAGAGTTTGTGGCAAACTTTGCAACTTTGTTGTAGCACTGTTCCAACTTGCTTAGGGTAGAAGTTTGCAAGTTAGTTAAGATAGGAGCACCATATAGAAGGGAGGGAAGTAAAAATGTTTTTGCAAGGGTAGTTTTGGTTGCTGCAGTAAAGAAATGTTTGTTTCTATACGATTCCCAGTTTTTTAAGAGTTTTCTTTATATTTTCCTGCATATGGGGGTCAAATGAAAGTTTATTGTCAATGACAACACCTAGACATTTGGTTTCCTGCATTATTTCATTGACAGTGTTGTCAGATGCAAGAATGTTGACATGATCAGTGACAGGGGAGGTGCTCTTGGCATGCAAGGGTACTAGTTTTGTCTTCTTTGGATTAAGAAAGAGTTGGGCATTTCTTAGCCAGGATTTGACAGCAGTAAAGGACTGTTGAGTTTTTGAAAGTAGTTCTGGTAGTGATTGAGCAGTCCAGATTATGGTGGAATCATCAGCGTACTGAATGAGGGTCCCAGGGTTTGAGGTAGTGTGAAGGTTGTTTGTGAAAATGTTGAAGAGTACGGGTCCTAGGATGGACTCCAGTAGGGTTGTGGAGAAAGGGTGAGAGTTCATTGGACCATTTCACTGCTTGTTTACGATCCTTGAGGTAGCTCTGAAAACATTTTACTGTGTTATGTGAGAAGCCTACATTAGACAATGTGTTCAAAAGTAAGGGGTGAGACACTGTGTCAAAGGCCTTGGAGAGATCAAGGAATACTGAGGTTGTATAGCATCCTGCATCTCTGGCCTTGTTCACGGTGTCTGTAAAAGATAATAGGGCTGTAGCTGTGCTGTGTCTAGGTCAGAAGCCATGTTGGGTTTTGGTTAAAAGGTTGTTTTGCAGTAGATATTGCATTACCTGCTGATGGATACCTTTCTTGAGAATTTTGGATATGAGTGACAAGATAGACATAGGACGGAAATTGGATGGATCAAAAGAGTTGCCTCCTTTGTGGATGGGGGTGATGTCAGATTGTTTCCATATGGTAGGTACTTCTGATTCAGATAAAGAACTATTTATAAGGGTACTGATTGGACAGGCGACTGAGTTAGCAGCCAGTTTGAGGTAGTATGGGGGGAGATTATCAGTTGAGGTAGAGCAGGGTTTTAGTTTTTGTAGCAGTTCCTTAATGGTGTCAATGGGTATGGGTTGAAATGAGAATGGGGTTTGTATGACATTTTGTTGAGTAGGGGGGTTAGTTATGACAGGGTTAGAAGTAGCTGATGGTCTGGGGTTGGTGTCTGAATAGGTTGAAAGGTGGGGGGGGTCCAGCATTAGGGGTGTTAGTTAATAAGTTTGTGTTTGTGTCTTTCGGCTTTTCCCGGTTAGGGGTCGCCACAGCGGAACTCCGGTCCGCTAATGATTGGCAGTAGAGTTTTATATGCTGGCTTGCCAGGCCTAACGCACAACCGTCAATGAAGGAACGCCCATTCATGCATGTCACCACACAGAAGACGCTCTAACTGAGAACTGAACGGGCAACGTCTAACTGTGAGGTGACAACGCTACCGCAGCACCACCACCGCAGTTTGATTTTATGAAGTACTTGTTAAAGTTTTCGGCTATTTGTGATGGAGGGGTATCAGGTGATAGGGTGTGCTCTCCATTTCTTCCAGGGTTAAGTAGAGAAGATATGGAGTGCCAGAATTTACTGGGGTTGATTTTATCCTGGAGTTGAAGCTGGGTGTAATATGACTTCTTATCTCTGTTGATTAGTTTTGTCACTTTGTTACGTGGTGTTTTTAAATTAACATGATTTTGTTCATTTTTGTTTTGTTTCCAGGTTGACCAGGCTAGGTCCCTTTGCTTCATCAGATGTTTACATTCCTTAGAGAGCCATGGTGCTGAGTTATTTTTGATTCTTTTCATACGAATGGGAGCCAATGTATTAAGCATGTGAAGGAAGGTGTTATTAAAGTATAATACAGCATCATTAAGGGGTAGTTGTTTAAGGGGTGCCCTGCAGATGGTTTATCACCATAAACAATCAGTGAGGTAGAATGTTCCTGAATACAAAGACAGTGACTGAACTCGAGTCACAGCATCTAATTTTATAGTTATGGGGTTTTCAATTTCTTCTTATAGGTTCATAGGTTCATACTAGGCTATCTGCCCTAGGGCATTTATAAGCCTAGCCAGAATGTGTTTGGCTTTCGCCACCCATTTTAAATTTATTTTGCTATGCCCTTTTCCGAGGTTAGTATACTGTGCCTCTGTCTAACAGTGACACAGAAGTGATACCCGGGGTAAACCTATGATCTCCCATCCACTCATCAAGATTCCTCTTGAAGAGAGTCAATGAGGGACTCTGCCTAACCTGGACTGGGATTTTATTCCAGAGTGAAGGGAGCCTCTGGGTTATGAATCTGTCCCTCCAGCATGTCCTATTTATTTCAGTGCTGAGGTTCAAGTCTCTCGAGCGCATGTCTGAGGTGCAGCATGTCCATTAATTCCAGGTTGGACATGGCTTTATACGTCAGGCACAGATCGCCTCTGAGCAGGCGGTATGCCACTGTGTAGAGCTGGAGTATCTTTAACCGAGCAGCATATGGCATCTGTTTGAGCCCTTTGATCCTCTTGGTGAGGTACTTTTGGGGTCTTTCCAGTTGCTGCAGGTGTCTGGTAAGGTACATCCCAAAAGGGGCATTGTACTCAATTATGGGCCTGATGAGGGATGAGTAAAGAGGCATGATGACCTCCCCTGATCTAGGTGTGAATCCCTTCATGATTAGGTGGGCTATATAAAATGTTTTTCTAACCACTTTGGCCACGTGGTTGTCAAATGAGAGATTGCTATCAACTTGGGTCCCCAGGTCCCTAATTACTTCTTCTGTACTTAATGGATTACCACCTATGTGGTAATTTGTGGGCACTTTGTTTTTGCCAAAGGGGATGACTATACACTTTTTGGAATTTAGCTTGAGGCCATGGCTCTGGCACCAGTTGTCTGCTTCTATGAGGCCCTTTTGGAGGATGCTTGTGTCGGCTGGAGAGTCGATTATGGCCCAGTTTGCAGTCAACTCTGAACTTGGTCAGCCACAGTCCTTCAGTGTTGGCATGTACCTCTGAGAAATATATACCGAAAAAGAGAGGTCCCAGGACTGAGCCTTGTGGCACACCACGTGTAACTGGTTTGGAGTCTGACATGGCTCCATCAATTCTAACCATGTAGGTTCTGTCCTTGAGCCAGTTTGCAATCCATCTAGTGACATAGGGTTTATATTTAAGCTGGTGAGCTTATCTATAATGCCCGAGTGGGGTATTGTATCGAAGGCTTTTGCGAGGTCCAGGTAGGCTGTGTGGACCACCTTCCCCTCGTCAATGGCCTTGGTGACTGTTTCAAAGAAATCAACCAGGTTTAAGAGGCAGGATCTGCCCTTAACAAAGCCGAACTGGGTAGGATCCAGTGTCTGTAGGTCCCCAATATCTTTATTTATGAGGTCCATGATGATCCTTTCCATAGCTTTGCAGACCAAGCTAGTCAGGCTTATGGGCGATAGTTTCCAGGATCCATTGAGGCACCACCTTTATGGAGAGGGACCACTGTTGCTGCACGCCACTCTTTGGGCACATATCCTGTAGTAAGGCTGAGATTGAACAGTAGTTTTATGTTTGGGTTTAGCTCTTCTTGGAGTTCATGTAGGACGAGCCCGGGACACCATCTGGTCCCATTGATGCTGTGTTTTTGCTTTGGAGAGGGCGGCTCTTACCTGAGCATCTGAGATGTCAGGGGCAGCACTCTGCTGGGATAGATAATTGTCCTTTTGGTGGGGAGGGGAGGAGTTTGTGCTGAACCTGTCAGCTAGGATGTTGGCAATGTCTGTGGGTTCGGTGTATTTTTTGTTGTTTTGGACTAATTCTGAGCATATCTGGGAATTACCACCCAGGTTCCTAACATAACTAAAGAAAGCCTTGTGATTATCCTTAGTGTCCTGTGCAATTTTTCTCTCGAAGCTGGCCTTAGACAATTTTATGAGTGCCCGTAGTTTTTGCTAATACTGATCAGTGATGCCTTCCCTTTTTGGGATTTTGCTCTATCATTTAATAGCTTCCTCCTTCTGTTGTATAGTTTGTTTATGGCTGGGGTCCACCAGACAGGACGTCTGCCTTTGGAGGATTGGGTCTTGGTTTTATTTGGGATCGCATGATCCATGCATTCTTGAAGGTGTTCATAGAATGCATTTATAAAGGATTCTGCGGTCTGGGCTGTATTTTCCACAGGCCCGGGGCCTTTGAAGGATTCCACCTCAGTTTTGAGGAGTGTGAAATTTGCTTTAGAGAAGTTTTTCACTGTGGTTTTCTGGGGAGGGGATGGGGTCGGGATGTGACTATCCAGTGAGATTAGTTTATGGTCTGATCTTACCAGTGAGGGATACACTTCTGGTCTGGAGCATATAGTCCCCATGTTGGTGATGATCAGGTCCAGTATGTTTTCCCTCTTGTGGGAGTGGTAACATGTTGTTCCATAGCATTTGAGTTTATAAATTCTAGGAACCTTCGGCTAGGTGTTGGAGCTAGAGTAATGCTCCCAGTCTATGTTTGGGTAGTTGAAGTCGCCCAATATAATGGTGTTTGGAGAGACTTTCATATTTTCCAGTGTTCTCAGGAAGGCCGAGTGGGGTTACTGGTTTTGGGAGGGTGGTCTGTAGCAGGCTATAAACTGGAAGGCAGTTTTACCCACTGTTAGTTGCACACGGATAGTCTCTGATGCTTCATGCTTTGCCACCAACCTGGAGGTGTGGGTATCTTTGATGAATATCGATACTCCCCCTCCTTTTGTGGTTTGGTCCAAGTTTTGGGGCCGAAAAGCATGGTATGAAGTATAACCTGGTAGTGCTGGGGTGCTCTCGGGAGCCCTGAACCAGGTTTCTGTTACTGCACAGATATCGATGTTCTCCATGCTAAGGAGAGTTTCAAGTGCATGCATCTTGAGGTTTAGACTTCTGGCGTTGAGTAGCATTACTCTTAGTTTCTTATCCCTTGTGATACCTATGGAGGTGGGTTTGTCTTTTGAGCCTTGCCTAAAAAAGGCACTATGGGGGTAGCAAGAGCCTTTGCCAATATCTGAAAGCCCAGGGGTGACAGGTGCAAGCTGTCCCTAGCAAAGCATCATGGCTTGTCGAGCATATCATCCCAAGCTGACAGGCATTGGATCCCCTTTGAATGACACCAGTACTTAAGCCAATTGTTGAAATTGATCATCTTGTCTTCATATTGTGGCATCATTCTTGGTGAGGGTAAGATGCTACTCAAGGTCAGGGTCATACCGGCCTGGGCTACATGCTCAGAGAGCTCCTCTATGTCTCTTTTCATGTAGTCCAGGGAGGTACGTCTCAGGTCATTCACACCAGCATGGACAATGACTGAGTCATATTTGTACTTGCCTTGGAGTGACCTGAGTGCTTGTGTTATCTGGCGGATCCTAGCGCCCGACAGGCTGCTCACCATGACCCTCTCCTTGTTCAGCCTGGTGAGCGGGACGTCAGTGTGCCTGACGATAGAGTCACCTATTACAAGTGTATCAGGTGTGTTGTTTAGTCTTAAGGGCTGTGACTGTTCGGCACACTGGCTTTGTGAGATATGTGTTGCACGGTTTTTGTTTTGGGGTAGTGGTTGCTTGGGTGTCTGCTTTGGAGGTCTCTGCTGCTTAGGCAGATCTTTATTTAGAGCCTCCGAGTATGTTTTTGAGTGATTATGTGTTTGGTTTGCTGTCGTGGTAGGTCTATGTGAGACTGGAATTGTAGTGAGTATGGTTTCCTTCTCCTCCTGACTGGTTATGCCAGTACTGAGTTGAGAGAGCTTAGCCTCCAGTTTGGCTATATGGTTGCATCTCTCACATGTGTTGGAATTTGTTGGGAGGAGGAGAGGGTTGTCTGTGTACATGAGGCAGTTGTAACATTGCCTCAAGATTCCCAGATTCACCAGCTGGACCAGAGAGGAGATTGACAACTGACCTTTGGACATGCTAGAATAATATTGGGAATTCCTTTATAATTGAAAACAAGGGCCAGTGGGGAGTGAGGGTGTAGTGCTTTTAATTTTAGTGCTGACTTATATAATTGCTTTAGTGAGCAAGTGCCAGGTAACTTAAGTGCAATGTGTTACAGGTAACTTAAATGCAAAAACGACAAACAGTAACTTTCTTTCAAGTGAAACAAGGAAATAAGTACAGTAAGCAATGCAGATATCACTAGTGATCCACAGAAGAGCTGAGAAGCCGCGTATTAGGTGGAATTAGCTTTCCAGGGAAATAACAAGCAAACAAACAACAAGCATATAAACAAAGCTAGATTCAGCAGGCCTGGATCTAGTCTATGCTACAGCAAACAAGGTGTACAAATTTCAGTAAGATACAGTTCAAATACTCAGGCACTATAAACTTTTAACCAGAAGTTCCCAGCTCAGAAGGGCAGAGTCCAGCCTCTTCTCCCACAACAGTGCAGACTACGAACCTTCTTAATGTAAAATAACTGGCCTGAAGCCCAAGTGCTTAAACCAGAAGTAATACACTTTAAGAATAACAAACACTGGGTTCTCAATCAGCAGTTCCCAACTTAGAAGGATGGGATGAAAGCTACCTGTCCTGCCACAAACCTTCCTAATGTAAAACAACTGGTCTGAAGCCCAAGTGCTTAATCCAAAAGACTTAGAATGATAGCTACACTTTAATCACGTTACTACCAAGCAGTAATAAATACAATTGAATACTTTAGAGAATGCCTGGATTAGTGCTCAAGTTACACAAACAAAGCTAGATCCAGCAGGCCCGAATCCAGTCTATGCCACAGCAAACAAGGCGCACCAACTTCAGTAAGAAGCAGTTCAGATATGCATGCACTGTAAGCCTTTAACCAGAAATTACCAGCTCAGAAGGGCAGAGTCCAGCCTCTCCTCCCACAAGAGTGCAGACCACGAACCCTCTTAATGTAAAATAACTGGCCTGAAAGCCCAAGTGCTTAAATCAGAATTAATACACTTTTAGAATAACAGACACTGAGCCCTCAATCAGCAGTTCCCAACCTAGAAGGATGTAAGCTACCTGTTCTGCCACTACAGTGCAGACCACAAACCCTCTCAGTGCAAAACAACTGGTCCGAAGCCCAAGTGTTTAAACCAAAAGGCTTATAATGAGTTACACCAAGCAGTAATAAATACAACTGAGTACTTTTAAGATGATGCAAAAGTAAAATAAAGTAGGTAGAAACACAAATGCAGTAAAAGCAGATGAATTTTTTTTTTTTTTTTTTTTCTGAACAAGTGCTGAGATCAAAGAAACAGATTTGAGTGCTGAAACTAGAAAACTGGATAGTTATAAGAAAAAATAACTAAGCTAGAAGGCTTCCCTCCAACACAGAAGGGCTTGGGGATACAGAAGAATACAAATAGAATATACCACTTAACAGGAAAGGCAGGAAACAAGCTTAATTTTTTTTTCTGTTTCCCAGATGCTCTCTTTGTACACAGTAGGAGTGCCTGAAATCAGAATATGATCTCACTGCACTCAATTGAGTGAGCAAATGAGATGGGCCCAGAAGGAGTATCCAAACACAAATTTACAAGAGGGGCGGGCAGTTTCAAGGCCACTAAGATTAACACCAAAACAAAAACAGGGAGGGTGGGTGGGACTAACTGAAGAGCAGAGTCAAAACTTCCAGTTCAGTT
Source organism: Protopterus annectens (assembly GCF_019279795.1). Taxonomy (NCBI): domain Eukaryota; kingdom Metazoa; phylum Chordata; order Ceratodontiformes; family Protopteridae; genus Protopterus; species Protopterus annectens. The sequence goes on from NC_056732.1 coordinate 1,230,778,727, forward strand.
AATATTCCTGCAACACAGTTAAAATCAATTTAAATACTGTATTTTTGGGAAAAAAAAGTGCAGATAAAGGTACTTAAATTCTCTTATACGTCCAGTTGAATACAGCTAGTTCTTAGCCGGCCAAAGCTGAGGTTTTTAAGCAGAAAATATTTCACACTGTACCACTTAAATAGGCAAGGGCAGGAAATCAAAGAATGTGGCTACCCCACACCTGTAATTACTAGCAAATAATAAAATTCAGCAAACACTGACTAACTTCCAGTTCAGTTAATATTCCTGCAACACAGTTAAAATCTATTTAAATACTGTATTTTCTGAAAAAAAGTGCAGATAAAGGTACTTAAATTCTCTTATACGTCCAGTTGAATACAGCTAGTTCTTAGCTGGCCAAAGCTGAAGTTTTAAGCAGAAAATATTTCACACTGTACCACTTAAATAGGCAAGGACAGGAAATCAAAGAATGTGGCTACCCCACACCTGTAATTACTAGCAAATAATAAAATTCAGCAAACACTGACTAACTTCCAGTTCAGTTAATATTCCTGCAACACAGTTAAAATCAATTTAAATACTGTATTTTTGAAAAAAAGTGCAGATAAAGGTACTTAAATTCTCTTATACGTCCAGTTGAATACAGCTAGTTCTTAGCCGGCCAAAGCTGAGGTTTTTAAGCAGAAAATATTTCACACTGTACCACTTAAATAGGCAAGGACAGGAAATCAAAGAATGTGGCTACCCCCACACCTGTAATTACTAGCAAATAATAAAATTCAGCAAACACTGACTAACTTCCAGTTCAGTTAATATTCCTGCAACACAGTTAAAATCAATTTAAATACTGTATTTTTGGGAAAAAAGTGCAGATAAAGGTACTTAAATTCTCTTATACATCCAGTTGAATACACCTAGTTCTTAGCCGGCCAACGCTGAAGTTTTTAAGCAGAAAATATTTCACACTGTACCACTTAAATAGGCAAGGACAGGAAATCAAAGAATGTGGCTACCCCCACACCTGTAATTACTAGCAAATAATAAAATTCAGCAAACACTGACTAACTTCCAGTTCAGTTAATATTCCTGCAACACAGTTAAAATCAATTTAAATACTGTATTTTTGGGGAAAAAAAAGTGCAGATAAAGGTACTTAAATTCTCTTATATGTCCAGTTGAATATAGCTAGTTCTTAGCCGGCCAAAGCTGAGGTTTTTAAGCAGAAAATATTTCACACTGTACCACTTAAATATGCAAGGACAGGAAATCAAAGAATGTGGCTACCCCCACACCTGTAATTACTAGCAAATAATAAAATTCAGCAAACACTGACTAACTTCCAGTTCAGTTAATATTCCTGCAACACAGTTAAAATCTATTTAAATACTGTATTTTTGGGAAAAACAAGTGCAGATAAAGGTACTTAAATTCTCTTATACATCCAGTTGAATACAGCTAGTTCTTAGCCAGCCAAAGCTGAGGTTTTTAAGCAGAAAATATTTCACACTGTACCACTTAAATAGGCAAGGACAGGAAATCAAAGAATGTGGCTATCCCCACACCTGTAATTACTAGCAAATAATAAAATTCAGCAAACACTGACTAACTTCCAGTTCAGTTGATATTCCTGCAACACAGTTAAAATCAATTTAAATACTGTATTTTTTGAAAACAAAGTGCAGATAAAGGTACTTAAATTCTCTTATACGTCCAGTTGAATACAGCTAGTTCTTAGCAGGCCAAAGCTGAGGTTTTTAAGCTTTTGGCTTTTCCCGGTTGGGGTCGCCACAGCGGATAACCTGTCCGCTCATGATTGGCAGTGGAGTTTTACGGTGTTGAGTTGCCAGCCCAGCACACAACCTTCCACAGAAGGCACACACTCACAAATAGGGCCAATTTAGAGTGTCCAATCCATCTATAGCATGTCTTTGGGATGTGGGAGGAAACCGGAGCACCCAGAGGAAACCCACATGACCACAGGGAGCAGTCTTAGTCAATGACAAAACTCTTTACAAATAGAAACTCATGGATTAACAATTGCCCACAATATCCAGTAACTGTGTTGTTCATGCAAACATAAAATCAGGTATTACAATAGAAGCCTTCAGTAGGAGGGATAGAAATATATATATTCATAACATTAACATATGCACTACAGATTAGCAGGGAGAAAACAAAATAAACAGCCAAATTGCAACAGACTTACCTGATGTAACTGCAGTACAAACAGCAAAAAAAAATTGATTTACAGTAGGATTCAGTGAAACTAACAACCAGTAGACACTTGTTTATATAATTGCTACACTTTAAAGAGCAGAAAGACAACATTTAGCTGGTATTATTGAAACCTAGAGTAAAAAGTCAGCAGAAACATGCCGATACATTTACTACACATTAACAGCAAAAGACACAACACTTAGCCAGAGTTAAACACAATGAAATCTTAGCTGTATTTTTCTAGTACAAGGTTTAACCAAACTGAAATAAACCATATAGATAAGATAATTCAAGAATCCAATGTACCTTCTTGTAGAGTGAAGCAGCTGGATGGACTCTTGAGTTTGGAGCTACAAAGGCAAAAAAAGTTTTGGGAGACCCAGCTGAGAAGCAGGGAGGGCCAGTCAGTTCCTTCAGTGGAAAGCAGTTACTCCCTCCTCTCCGCAGATAGTTTACCACCATAAACAATCAGTGAGGTAGAATGCTCCTGAATACAAAGACAAAGTGACTGAACTCTAAAAACCTGAGTCACAGCATCTAATTTTATAGTTATGGGCTTTTCAATGTCTTTTTCCAGGGATCTACTACACTGATAAGAGTAAAGTATGTTGAAGTGTTAATGTAGCTTCACCTTCAGCAGTAAAATGCCTATAAGTGGGGGTGGGGTGGGGATATCCTTCCAGCAGATTCAACACGACAAACATAACACACTAGTGCATGACTTAACAAATTAGAATCATGAATCCAAGTATCCTGAGAAATTCTCTTGCTATAGCATCGGACTGAGTAGAAAAATTCAGGAAAAAAATCTAGATCTACTTTTTCAGTGGAAGAAAAGCTTTTTGAAGTGAGGTATCCAGGAAACACCCCAATACTACAGCAATCATGTGAGGAGTCAAACACAACTTTTGGATATTCCCTTGAAACCCCAACCTGTGAAAGAGAAATTTCAACCAAGTGAGAGATTCCTGCCACTTTGAAGAAGACTCTGCAATGACAAGCAAGTTGACTAAACAAAGATAAATGTGAAAACCTTGCATTGTGCAACATGCTGTGATGTGGTTAGACACTATGAATACCCATGGAAGTGTGAAAAAGATAATGCAGAAAACAAAGTGTAATCCACACAGAGAAAACTATGAGAAACACTTGAAATTGGAGGCTACAGGAAAGTGATAAGCATCCTTAAAAATCCAGAATTACAAAGAAACTGAAAGGGGGACTCTGGTACAGTCATGAAGGAATAGCATTTTGAACTTGGGACTTTCACAACACTGTTTAGAAAAGAAAGATTCAAGACTGGCCACCAAGAGGCTTCTTTGTTTCTTTGGTACCAGAAACATTCTTAAAAACATTCCCTTATCAGAGGAGATGGACAGCTTTTATCACCCCCCCCCCCAAGACAAGAGGGAGGATGGAAGTTTGATCTGGTGAATGAGGAGGAATTCCCTGAAAAGGAGGGATTCCCACTGCCATCTCTATCCATGATCACTCAGAACCCATTTGTCTGAGATTATCTGTTATCAAATACAGAAATGAAGTCAGATTTTGGTGAAGATTTAAAGGCTTGCCAGGGTGGGAAGAGGGGAAGCATTAGTCAGCCCCAAAAGTAAATTAATACAAGTTTTAAGTAGAAAAACAAAGAAAACCTTGACTTTAGCAACTTTTTCCAGAAAAGTAAAAAGTCACACTTCACAGTTAAAAGTGACTGGAAGTCAATCGACAGTCCATTGAGACAGTTTTCCTAGTTTAATTTAATTTTACAGAAAAAATACATTTTCTGACATAAAATATTAATGTGGAAGTTTATTTTTTCCCTGAAGAGAATTTATTGGTCCAGAATGGAGAGCAATTATCCTACTGTTGATCCTCAAAAGCCTTCAAGGGGAGCGTTCTTCAGCAGCAGGAAAGCTCTTACGGTCTTGTCACCAAAACCGTTGATTTTCCTTTATCTCTACTCAAGCTGTCAATGATTTAGGGGCACGGAAGGTGTCCTTAAGCTCTAGAAGTTAGTTGGCTGTTATATCCCAAACCGGATATAACCCATATATAACCTAAGGCGACTTCAGCAGTGATCAAACGATGAACATCTAAAGTTTACATATTGCACAGAATATCATGCAGCACATAGAATCGTGGTTATTATTAAAGCCATTAGCAAGCAATAAGAAAACAGAAATAGACAATAAAATAATTCAAGCCATGATTAATTGCATTAATTGCAATTTATTTATATTACATACAATATAATAAAACAGTTTCATAAAAGAGTGATGTGGTGTATCTAGTTGTTAAGTAGAGACTAGTTATAGAGTAGGAGCATTTATCAGATGTAGTGCATTTCTTGCATATGATGTTCTTTCAGTCTGACTTTGAATGCTTCCAACGTTTCCTGAGAGCCCATATTGTTTGGGATGCAGTTCCATGAGGCAGGAGTTAATTTAGCAAAAATGTTCACCTGCATTGCTGTTTTAAGGCACGTTTTGAGGATGGTAGTACCTGCTTCATTGGTTTCCCCTGAGAGACAGCAAGCATGGTCTTTTATTGGCTAATTTAGATCTAAGAGGAGACACTGTCCAAGTTGAACCAATTTATAAATCAAAGAGCCTAGTAGAAATGTTGATCTGTCTGTTATTGGTACCCATTTGAATGTACTAGGTTTTATGGCTTTTTGTGGTTTCTCAGGACAGGTGTTGCTCTGAATGGGAAGTTAGGTAATTTTGCAGGATGCACAGGAGGCAAGGGTGAGGTTGTTTCTAGTGCTAGCAGCCCACCTTCCTAATCAGGAGTGCCAGGTGAGAGGAGGGCACTGAGAAAACATAAGCACCTCTTGATTGCTGAAGTGATCTTATTTCCTTACTTCAGAGGTCTGCAGCTTGATACATCTCCTCCTATAAGAAGAAATGCCAGACTGAAGTGGTTCTTTTAAGCCAAGTGTCCATGGTCAGTCTTGGTCATTGCATCATGACTATAGTAGGGGCACAAAAGGCTTAATCATGGTGGCTGTTTTGAGGACATTCACAACTTTTTGCTTTTCTGAGTGTGGAAAAGAGGGCAACGTATGCATGGCATTTTCAACCAAGGAAGTCTGGAAATGATGTATGTAAGATAAGCATTTAATAACACATACTATCAGGATGATGGAGGTAAAAATATCCATTATTGCCAAACATGCCCACAGGTAAGTATACTATATTCATTATGAGGATCACTGCTGCAGTAACAATCCTACTACATGGGACAGCAGTAAAACCAGGTGGAAAAGGAGCCTGACCCTGGACGTAGGCTAAGAACTATAGCATTTCTTGGATGATAGGGCAAACAAATTCTGCTCTGGTCCTCGACTCTATGTCTAACTTGTAGTACTTGGAAATAATGTGAATACAAAGGCACAGCTGTCAGAACAGTTCTGTGGAGAAATGATATTGAAGACAGCTGCAGCAGTGCTGGCTGCTTTAGTAGAATAAGCCTTCAGCTAGCACTAAATTCTTATGATAGTTATAACAAAAAGAGAATCAGTATATCATCTGCCTTACTTTTTAGCTTCTTTGACAGAAGAATGCTGAAGACAGGGGAAGCTTTAATAGAATAAGCCAGGACGGCGCAGTGGAGCAGTGGTAGTGTTGTCACCTCACAGCAAGAGGTTCGGTTCGATTCTCAGCTGGGGTGCCTTCTGAGCGGAGTCTGCATGTCATCCCTGTGTTCGTGTGGGTTTCCTCCAGGTGCTCCAGTTTCCTCCCACGTCAAAAAGACATGTGCCTGGAGCATTTCTCCCTGGGCTTCCACTGAAAATTGTCTTCATTCCAAGTCGGACTTTCCTGGTAAACAAATGTTAAATATATAAAATAAAAAAAAATAGAAGTATGGTGTACAATGGTGCAATCAATACTTCTATATGATACAGAAAGCTGGGAAGTGAAGGCACAGCAGCTGAGGAAGCTAGAGGTGGATTGTCTGAGACAGGTAGTAGGATGCCAACTGTGGGACAAATGAAAAACTCAGGACATCAGAACAGAAACCAGAGCAGCTCCAATTGCAAAGAAGGTCAAAGACAGCACATTACAGTAGTTCAAGCATGTGCAGGAAAGCAGATGATGATCTGGTGGAGAAGAGTTTGGAGAAACATGAGGAAAGTAGGACGTCCAGCCAAGAGATTGATGTAATGTGTGAAAGATGACCTGTGACAGACATGACTGTCGAAGAAGGTAGGAAAGTGGAAATTAATCAAGAAAGGTGTAGACAGTTAATGTGACACCATGACCTCATGTAGAGAAAATGAGAAAAGGGGGGGGGGGGTTGATAATGATTTACCTAGAAAAGTTATGTTAAGACACAGGTCTGCCTTGCTTCTTTGGTATAAAGAAAAGTTATGTTAAGACACAGGTCTGCCTTGCTTCTTTGGTATAAAGGAGACAAACAGCTGCACTGACTGACATAAGTCTTTGGTTCTTTTGGTACAGCAGATCAACTGTCTGTGTGTCTCCCCATCATGCACAGGATTCATTGTCCTTTATTGTGGAGGTTTTTAGTAAAGAAACGGCAGCTGAAGCCTCATTTAAAGCCAGCTCTGTGACCACCTTGTGCATACAGGAAGGTTTGATCCAGAGAAATGCTCAGTTCTCATGAAAGACTGTAGAATATTCTTTGCATATCAGACATGAAAGTTTGACATTCTACAGGGTTGATGGGTACTAAGAAAACAGTTTTCCCTAATAGGAATTTAAGTGTACCTGACCTGACAGGTTCAAATGAGGGAATGTGACTATTTATATGACAAACTGTAAGTCCCATTGAAGGGAAATCTCTGGTGGCCCAAGCTGAAGAACTTTTTTGATAAATGTCTTGATTGCTGTTACTGATGACACAGGGCTAACTGTAAGTAAACAATCCAATACAGCAGGCAGATGGACCTTAACAGACATATGGCCCAGATTCTGCACAAACAGCTCTGACAGGCACTGCAAGATAAGAAGGGTAGGAGCATCTATGCCTTGCTGGTACAGTAGACTAAGAACTTATATTTCATTTAGCCAGAAGGGATGTCCTGGTATTCAGCTCTGTAGCCCCTTTAAACAGAAAGTACAGCAGTGTTAGTTACACTTACTGTAAGAGTAGATGTTCAAATTCCTCACTGCTGCAGTAGCCTTTGGCTATATTGGTTATATCCTCCTCATGATACAACACTCGTTCAGCTTCACAAAGCTCCTGCTCCCTCCCACACTTACATTCTGACTGTTGAATAGCAAGCCCCTTGGAGGTATGTCAGATGTTAGAGTGTAGACAACCTCTGGACTTACTTGCCCATACAGACAGAAACACACTGAATCCTCTAAAAGACATGTTACATTAACTAATAACTTTAAATCCCAACAACTAACCATATACAGTAGTAGAGGGGTGCAGGTTAGGTGCGACGACTGCAGAAGTGAGGAATTCAAACACTGACTGTTATGGTAAGTACAGTCTACACAACTATACTGTATTCATTATTCTCACTTGCTGCTGTAGCCTTTGGCCATATGGGTTGATTACTTAACCCTTTCCAACCTGGGTGGAGGAAGGATAAGTGCCAAGGAGCCCTGTGTTAATGGCCCGAGCAAAGCCAATCATGAACTTGAAAAAGGAATCCAGTCTGTAATGCTTTGTAAAAGCATGTATACAGGACCATGTTTTGTCTCTAGAATACTTTTATTGTCTACTTCTTTCCAGTATGCAATCGCAGAAGCCAAGGCCCTAGCAGAATGTGCCTTGACACTGCCTGGAACAGATTTCCCACAGTAGGAACAATAAAAAGCATTAGCTGAGCACAACCATCTCAAAGTAGTCTATTTTGACACTAGTTGTCCTTTCTTTGTTCCATAAAAAGAAACAAACATCTGATCTTTTTTTTCTAAATGACTTAGTTCTAGCAAGACAGAACCTGTGCTGCCTGTGCAAGTCCAGTGTATGTAAATTCTTCTCCTTGGTTCTGAAGATCTGTATATAACATTGGGAGATTGATGGCTTGATTCAAATTCAGCTCTGAAACAAATCTGGGCATAAATGAAGGACTTGTTTTTAATGTGACCTTATTTCTATGGACGTCCAAATAGGTCTGCTGGATGTCCTCATGAATGAGGAGCCTAAAAGGTATCAGTGCCGAACAATCCGGTCAGTTAGTTGAAGTTGAGATTGGTGGGTATTAAACTCCCCTTATCTTCTGCAAGTAGGTCCAGTCTGTCTGTGAAGAAGCTTGTGGTACCTGCCCTTGGTCAATTCTATAATAAGGGAAAAAGAAAAGTTGTGCAAAATCTTACCATAATCTTAGATGTCCTTCTCTTCTATGTTGCAGTATTTTTTACATATGGGGTATACTCCACTGCAAATGACCTGACGTCTGACCAGCATACAACAGCTTTCAGCTACTGCAAGTACATGGGACGTCACACATATGGCTAATCAAATGTCAGCCATAAAAGAACATCTGCACTACAATCCTCAGAACTGAAATGCCCCAGAAGGAATGCCAGTGTAAGGAAAAAGGAAAATAATCTGCCGTCCAAGGAAAGAGCAAGGTACAGGGGGAAGGAGGGGGATAGAATACTGCAACATAGAAGAGAAGGACATCTAAGACTTTACATGACTATTCTATGTCTTTCTATTCTAATGCTGCAGTATTCTTTATATATTACAAAGACATCTATCTGGAGTGTTTCTCCCTGGGCCTCCACTGAAAATTGGTTTTGTTACAAGTTGGACTTTCCTGGTTAACAAATGTTAAATAAAAATAAATAAAAATATGGGAGAGCTTAGGAGGAAACCTGAGAAAAGGAAGGAACAGAGGAACTTTCTACAAAGCCATGAAGAATGGCTCTAGCAAATCCAGATGTAGATTTAGAAATACTATCCAGCTTGTAATGCTTGGTGAAAGTATGAACAGAAGACCAATTGGCAGCTTCCAAAGTGGTGTTAGTATTCAAGCCTTTAAAGAATGCACCAGAAGGTGCCACAGATCTAGTGGAGTAAGCTTTTACAGTATCAGGGAGAGTCTTACCATGAACACATAACAAAACAAAGCAGTCTTAGAAATGCAAGAATAAATAGTCTGCTTGGAAACAGGCAAACCCAGAGCCCAGGGATGAAAGGAAACAAAAAGCTGATAAGGTTTCCTGATAGCCTTAGTTTTACCCAAATAAAATCTGACTTGTCTATGCACATTCAACATGTGTAAGATTCTCTCACTGGAGGATTGTGGAGAAAGGAGAAAAGTGGGTGACTGAATATACTGATTAAGAGACAACTCATTCACCATCTTAGGCATAAAAGAAGGATTAGCACGCAAAGAGACTTTATCCTTATGAAAAACAAGAAAAGGTGGAGAAGCCACCAAAGCTTGAATCTCAGAAAGCCTCCTTGCAGAGGTTAAAGCTACTAAAAGAAATGTTTTCCAGGTATAAGCTGAAGTTTCAGGTTCAAAAGGGGCCACAGTTAGCTTCTCTAAAACAAATATTCAAATCCCTAGGAGGTGGAACTGGTTTCCTGGAAGGAGTAATGTGAAGGCCGCCTTTCAGAAAAAGTTTTACTTACAGTCTAAAAGCTAAAGGAGGAATTAATGGTTGACAAGTGAACTTTCAATGAGGAATAAGCAAAACCATGCTTAAGTAACTCACATAAGTAGGAAAGAACAACTGGGATATCCACAGAAAGTGGATCCAGTTTATATGAAAGACACCAAGCAGAAAATCTTTTCCATTTAGATAAGTAAGATCTTCTAGTTTTGGGTTTTCTGGCCTCCTGCAGTACCCTAAGCACACCATCAGGAAAAAAAGGTGTCTGAAAGGAATCAATAGTTTATCACCCATGGAGTCAGTTGTAAAGCTGACAGATGTGGATTAAGTAGGGATCCCTTGTCTTGTGTGAGACGGTCCACTCTGTAAGGTAACTTGTGATGACTGCCCTTGGCTAAATGTAGAAGAAGAGGGAACCAATGCTGTCTTGGCCAAAATGGCGTCACCAGCAAGATTTTTTGGCTTGTCCTGCTGAATCTTGAACAGAACGTTTTGAATGAGAGAAAGGGGGATGCATAAAGTAACATCCACTTCCATGAGAAAGACAGGGCATCCACCTTCCACACCAGAGGTTCTGGGACTCTGGCACAAAAAAAGAAATTGTTTGTTTGGAGTGGAGTTAAAAAGATCCACTAGATAAGTACCCCACCGATGGACCAATTCCAAAAACACATCCCTGTGAAGCATCCATTAGTGGGATTGAGTCATGGATCTGCTTAGAGTGTCTGCCACAACATTTTTAGTGAATGAAATGTAAACTGCTTGAAGAGTCACCTTGTAACTGAACTGCCAAGTTCTAAGCCATTAGGATCTATCTGCCATGAAGATATGACCCCACCCCTTGCTTGTTTACATACCAGAGGACAGTAGTGTTGCCTGTAAACACTTTCAGAGGTCCTGGATGAAACAGAGGATGGATAGCCAGTACAGCCAGAATGAGAGCCCTCATTTCTCTGATATTGATACGTTCCCTTGAGAAGAAGGCTAGAGACCCTGCACCTTCTTTGACGCAAAAGTTGACCCCAACTTGTGTCTGAGGCATCGATGAACAACTCTTGAATTGACTGAACCTGATGTAAAGGAAGGCCTGGATTCAGATAAAATTGATGAATCCACCAAAGAAGCTTTGATTTCAGGCATGGAAGAATAGGAAGTACAAACTCCAGAGGATGGGCATGCTGCATCCAAACAAATTTTAGGTACCACTGAAACTTCCTCATATGAAGTTTTGCCATGAACCCCAGTAGTCTTAGAAACTCCCTGGCAGTTAGAGATGGAAGAGACAGTAGACTGCTGAAGTAGGAAGTGAGAGAGAGAATCTTTTCTTCTGGAAGAAAAGCCATCATGAGATCTGTTCTTATCCTGCACCCTAGAAAAATGTGTTCCTGAAAAGGGGAAATGATTTTTTGAAATTTAATATGAATCCCAGCCTTTACAGAAGACAGATGGCAAACTGCAGATTTTGAACTAACTGTTCTGGAAGAGGAGCCAGAAAAAGGAGATCGTCCAGGTATGGATATACCCGAATACCTCTGATTCTGCAATAAGCAATCACAGGGACCAACACTGTAAATACCCTTGGGGCAGTAGATAGACCAAAGGGCAAGGCAAAGAAATCAAACTGCAAGGAAGCCACAGAGAAACATAAACATTTCCTGTAAGACGATGGATAGGTATGTGAAAATAGGCATCCTTGATATCCAGAGAGACCATGTAGGCTTGAAGAGGAGGAATTAAGGGAAACAAAGTCTGTAAAGACAGCATGTGAAAAGTTGGAACTTTCAGAAAATTGTTTAAAAGGAAAAGGTCCAGAATGGGCCTCCAAGGACCGTCCTTTCTGGTCACAAGAAACATTATTGTGCGAAACCACCTTTCCCCCCTTTGGTCTGGAGGAAGAGGTTGAATTGTACACTAAGCAACTAATTCATTTAGAATTTGTGGAAACAAATCCAACTGATTTGGAGGAGGTTGAGGAATGCCCCTGAAAGATGAAAGATTTTTCCAAATCATGAAATATCAACAGTGGATAATAGAGAGAAACCAGGAATCCTGAGTTATACTTGCCCAAACTGGAAGAGACAGGGATAGATGAAAAGAAAGAGGAGTAGGACTTGGAAGTGGTTGGTAGTCACAGATTACCTGGCCTATATGGAAAAGGCTGTTTAGAAGTGGAACGTGAAAGAAAAGTCTTAGGCTGAGAAGGTCTTCTAACAGTTTCCTTAGTTCTAGAAGAGGAAAAAGAAGATGGGCGTGTCTGTTTTATAACAAAAGAGGTCTTAGAAGAAAAATGTTGGTGGAATTTAGGGACAGGCGACACAAAAATGTGTTTCAAGTCCTGAAGTTCTTTTCCCTTTCCTTGTAAAGAGTTAAATAAATCTGCAGCTGCAGTACCAAACAGAGCATTGTTATACAGCGGAGCATCCATCAGTTTTGCTTTGATGTCGTCTGATAGTGGTTGAAGCCTCAACCAAGAATACCTTTTTTTTTTTAACGTTTGTTGACTGGGAATGTCCGACTAGGTTCCACAGATCCTGTTTTCAGCAGAGGCCTGGGGAGAAATGCTCCAGAAGCATGTCTTTAGAATGTGGGAGGAAACCGGAGTGCCCGGAGGAAACCCACGCGAATGCAGGGAGAACATGCAAACTCCACACAGAAGGCACCCCGCCGAGAATCGAACCAGAGAACCTCTTGCTGTGAGGCGACAGCATTAACCGCTGCCCCACTGCACCGCCCACCTTCTAAGGACAGAACCAGAAGCAGCTGCCCTAGATGATGCTTCTGCTGCAACATAACTACATTTGACTGAGTGATGAGCCACTTGAGAGAAAACTCCTAAGTGGGACATTACCTGATTTTTAATGTCAGAATCTGGAAGCTCTGAAACAGCTTGAGAGGCCTGAGAAAGAACAGCCAAGGAATACCTAGACATCTGATTGATAGTTTATAGCTCAGAAAGCTAAACTGGCAGAAGTGCAAATCTTCTTCCCAAGTCTTTCCATTACTTTGCTCTCTTCATCTGAAGGAACAAGCTTAGACGATGGTAACAAGCTAGAGGATTTGTCAGAGGCAATGGATACCACAGTTGGATCAGCTGAAGGACATTTGTAAAGGAATTTGCAATCATCAGCCACCTTATAAAATTTGTCAGGCCTTTTAGGAGCAGGAGCAGGTGACTCCAGGGCTTTAAAAGCAGAAGAGAAAGCATCCAAAATGCTGGCAACACAGGTGGAAGAGCAGAAGAAGGAAATTCCATTTGTAAAAGGTCATAATACCTTTTTTGCACCTCAGAGACCTGAGAACAGTCCCATTTAAAAAATTCTCTTATCTTATTAGTAGTTTCCTCAAAAGATTTATCTTCCACTGGAGAATCAGCACCATTAGATTCTTCCTCAGGGGAAATGTATTCCAAAAGGGGATGTAATTTGAGTTGAGTATACCAAGGACTCCTCATCAGATGAAGACTCATCCTCTGCAAACTCCTGTTCTCTAACCTTCCTAACATTGGAAGAAGTAAAAGAGGGAACAGAAACAGCAGTAGAAGTCTTAAGAGCCATTAAAGCCTTAATCAGTCCCTGTGAAAAGGTATCCCAGTTAGACTGAGGTGAAGTAGGGGCTTGAATATGTTTTCTTTTCATTTTTTTCTTAACATGCACCTCTGCTTGATGGCAAGTAGAAGGACCCGACCCAGGCCTGTCTTCAACGACCGACACCAGGACCTCTTCCCTAAGTAGAGTGCAGGTGTGTCTCTGGACCCTTCCAACACAACAAGCCGTGGTTCCCCATGTCCATCTGAAATGGACATCTGCACTACCTCTGAGGACCTGCCTAGATCGGATTCTCTAATGGCCTCCAAAATGGTACCCATTGAAGAACCAGACCTAACCTCCGAATGTACCTCTAGGTTTTCACTAACCTCAAGGGATACATCGGTGGAAAGAGGTACAGTGGAAGAGGATTTAGGCCTAGGCTTACTGACCTTCCTCTTCAAAGTTGGCTTGGCCGAAGGACCCACAGAACACTCCATAATGACCTTAGCTAATCTTTTCAAATGTTGGCTAAGTATAGGGTCAAAGCCAAAAGAAAGCTTTGCAAGGTTTTTGGGACAAAAGCCTGACAAATACCACAGGAGCAGTGGTAATGATTAGGGCCTAGACAAAACAAACAAAGATTGTGGCTGTGCTTATGTGGAATTTGCCTTCCACACCTACTCTTGCCCTTCCTGGATGACATGAACTAAACAAAAAAGGCAGTAGCAATAAAAGACTAAACCCCGATGGGAACCACAGATGACAGGGAGATTTTATGACATAGATTACAACCAGCATCTCTCTGACATTTGTGTGCTTTGGTCTGTCTGAAGAGTTCCACAGTTCTTAAAATCTTTACCCATATAAAATTGATCCCCAGGTAAAATCTGAGCTGTCTAGTTACAGATTGACTCTGGACAGAAGAAAGAAGGGGGAGACCTGGATTTTGAGCACTTTGTTGTCTCCACCATTGCAGTTCCTTTTGACAAAGCCCAGTATTGGAATCTGAAATTACAAAGGATGGGAATGTTGTATTTGTGTCTTCCTTAACCTAGCAAGAGGAATCATGAGAATTATAGAATCCATGAACCCTAAGATCCTGAGATATTCTACTGCCGAAGTCTGTGGCTGACTGAAGTAGCTCAAGAAAGTTTTCTGATAAGCATCCACCTTTTCCTAGGTAAGAAAATTCTATTGCTGAGAAATGTCTAGATCGTAGCACATAATTTCATGTGACAGAGTCAGGGAGGATTTCTGAACATTTGTCTGGAATCTCAGATTGGTAAGGAGAAAAGAAACCCATGTTAAAGATATCTGACATAAGGGAAAAGACTCTGCAAAGATAAGTCATCTAAATAAGGAAATATGTGAATGGCTTGCAGTTTGCAACACAATACCCTTGGAGATATAGATAACCCAAATGGTAGTGCTAAGAACTGATAATATGACCCAGACAGGCATAAATAGAGAAATCTCTTAAAGTATATGACTATGGGAATATGATAAGCATAATTTAAATCTAATGTTACTATAAAACTCAAAAGAGGGATGACAGGTAAACCCATTTTGAATTTTGGTACCTTTATAAACAGGTTGAGAAAGGAAACATCTAGAACTGGTCTCCATGATAGCTCTTTCTGTGAATCCAGAAGCATTCTGGAGTAGTAGAAGTCTTTTCCCTTTGATCTAAAAACACTAGTTCTAAGGCTCCTAAGATCAGCAAGTGTTAAAGAACCTGAAGAAAAAACACTTGTTTAGAGGGTGGGAAGTAATTCCCTTTAAAGGAGGTGTAAATTTCCAGTGCGAACTGTAACTCTTGAACTATGTTTATCACATAAGAGTCTGATGCAGTCTGTTGCCAAAGGAGAATACTCCCAGACAGTTTCTGTCACAGATTTACAGATACAGGGGCAGGAGGGGAGGAAAGACTAATGGCATAGTCATTCTAAAGGATTAGACTGTCCCTTTTTCTGAAAGGATCCCCAGGATTTGTTGCTCCCCTCCTGCAATCATATTTTGTTCCCTGTTTGCCAGGATATGGCAGGGATTGCTTACTTTGTCTTTTAAAAGGAGTACAGGATTTTAGAGATATGTAATAGGGAACCTGAAAAACCTTAGAAACTCCCTGAATTAATTTCTCCCTTTCACCAAATTGTTTGAGGACCTCCTTATGTACAGTTGAAAATCTCAGACTATTTCATCAGCAAACGTTTTTGTTATATACCCAGGCACACCTGCTCAACATTGTTACAATAGCAGTGACTCTAGACACAGTAGCAGCACAATCATATACACTCTTCAAAACATGTTTAGATACTCGAGACAGATTAGGAATAACAGGATTCAGATAGGAGCTACCCTAGGAAGGAAGTGTGGCTGAGTATTCCCTCAAACAATCTACCCAACTAAGAATAAATATCCAGATGTGCCTGGGAGTTCTGTATGCTAAAATGCAAAAACAGAAAATTCTCTTACCAAATCTGTCCAATATCTTACCTTCTTCATCCACAGGGGAAAGGTTAGTATTGAGTAAACGTCCAGCTAGTGAAGAGGTGAAAATGGCAACTGGTCAGATCTAAGATGATAAAACAAGAATTTGTTAACTTGAGGTATTTTATAAAGTTGATTTGCCTTATTGGAGACTGAAGGTTGAGTCAGGATTATTATGATCACCATTTAACTCATTCTTCAAGGTGAGCAACACAGGAGGGATGGATGTAGTATTTGGCATATCAGCTTGCAATGCATCATGGTATCGCCTCATTTCAGGGGGGAACATTCACCTGTTCAAACAAAAATAAGTCATTCATCCTGGAAACATTTTCTGAAAAGGAAACCTCCAAGGGAGCTGGAGAGTACTAACTTTCCTCAATCAGAGTTTTTTTTATTTTTATATTTAATCTTATTTGTCCTTTGGTAACCAGGAAAGCCAGGCTGAGACAATGGCCCATTTTCAGTGGAGGCCTGGGGAGAAAAGCTCCACACAAACTTTCCTCCAGAATTTCTTCATCGAGACTGCACTTTAGTAAGGATTTCGGAGTTCCATGACTAACAGTCAATAACAATGTCCTGGCTAATGTAAGGAAATCATTATCATGAACAGATACCATGTTCTCAAATGAACAATGTACAAAAGGAAATTATCATTATGAACAATGTACACCCTTTTGATTTTTTTTTTCTCTACAGTGACCTCCCTGTAAGAAGATTGACTAGGGGATGATACTTTAAACCCCTGGCAAGAGGCCTCCTTCCCTAGCCACCCTAAAAAGAACCTTCCAGAGTATTTTCCAGACCCAAAAAAGATAGTCCTCTCATACTCAGATCAGAACAGACTCTGGAACAGCTGCAGTGGTAGTGGCTGACCCCTGGTTCATGGTGGCTAAAACGCTACATCAGAGGAACCCAAAGAAACAAGTGAGTGGTCTGAGGAACAACAGTAGTCAACTAAAGAGTCATCCACTAACGGCTGGCATTGTCTGAGTCCACGTTGGCAGCAAGGGCAGTTTCATCTGTTGTTTTTACTTTTACGTACAGTAGGTGAGGAGCCAGTAGGATTGAAGTATCCATTCTGTAGCCAAGGAAGAAGCCTGACTGTCAGTAAGTACCGCTGGAATGTGTGTTGGAATGCAGGTTGTCAAACGAGTATTCATAAGTGTCATATATACTTACACTTCCCAACACAGTCCCCTTTCAAAACTAAAGCACAAGCAATAGACACAAAAAACCTTGTCAGAACTCAAAGTCCCTTTTCCGAAAAGCCCTGACAGAAAGAACTGAAGGTAAATTGTCACAAAGTGTGCACAGACATTCAAGTTAAAATACTTTCTCTTAACTGGTAAAAAACTTTCTACTCATTAAAACTTACCCAAAAAAATAAAAGTTCTTAAAAGCAGCGCACTTTAACCACAAAATTAGCTCCCCAGTAATTAAAAATAAACCCTAATTTTAAAAAACAGTGGTCCCTGACAGAAAACCTCAGATATTATAAAAATGCCAGTTTTCTTAAAGAAGAAATATTGTTTTTAGCCAACAAATAAAATAGAAATAAAAATAAAAATTGCTAGCATTCACTGGGTAAAACCACTGTGGTGTAAAGTGAATAAATGTACATGAAAAGAAAAGAATACACCACCAGAGGTAGAACACAGCTGCAACTCGATGAGGACACTCAACCAGTCAAAGAAATAAAAATCCACTATTTATTCCAGCACAAAAACAGGTAAGCGCTTTCGCATTGGAGCTTCATCAGACCTTTAAAAAACAGTAGATCTAACCTATCTTTTATACAAAACCAACTCATCTAATAAATCAATTAAATAATTAATTAAATAATCAACGCTTAAAGTCACAGTAAAGAAATACAAAGTGAATAAATACAAAGTAATAGACACAAGGTTAAAACAAGAACATTACACAATGCATACTTACATTCTTAAAGTCACTTTAAACCAATATACATTCACAGACTGTAAACTAAAAAGAAAAACTGAAGATAAAAAACTATCAAAGACTTCATTTACAAAGTCTTCTTTTCTTCAAAACTGGCTTAATAGAAGCCCTTTCATTAAGGCCACTGCCTCGATCTGCTCTTAAGAGAACAATCCACCTTGTTTCCTTATACTCAGTATATGCAATAATATCCCCTTCTCTGATGCTAGGTGTAACAGTTTCAATCACCTGAAATTTAAACGTATGAGTGCACCCAAACTCAGTGGCATGCTTGGCAAGTGCATTATGTGGGGACCCCTTCCTAATGTGATAGAGGTGTTCCCTCATCCTATCACGCAGGGGTCTGTTGGTTTTCCCAACATAAAATGCACTGCACTCCACACACTGAGCCAGGTAAACAACATGTGGGGGTCATACAATTACTGACCCTCTGAAATAAAATCCTACCAAGATCAGGGTGATGAAAACACCAGATGAATCAATATAACCACAAAATTACAAGAGTCACGCTACCGTGAACACGATAAAACCTATCAACATTATTGTGTGTCCCAGAACATAGTAACCTCTTCAGGTTCATATGATTCCTGTATCTAAAAGTGGGAGAACTACCCACAATATTACCAATGTCATCGTCCACTAAAAGGATGGACCAATGATGATGAAACAAGTCTGTGACTCTTCTGTAATCATTAGTATAAAAAAGTGGAATCTTAGTCTTATTGCCACTAGTAGATGGAGAGGAATTATTCAATTCTGGAGGCAAACCAAAATAAGGACATGCCCTATTGGACCTTAAATCAAGGAGGTCAGACCACTGTCTACTCAACTCATCACGGGTATAGCCCCTATCCAAAAACTGTCCCCTGATAAGATTCTTGAAAATAAAGCCTGGATGCATACTTGACCTAAACAGGAACGCATTCCTATGGCATATCTTCTGATAGATCCCTGTATTATGTATGAGAGCATCGAGATTAAATCCCTCATTAGCAGGATTTCAGAAGGAAATGACCAGCCTGGAGAAGAAGCTTTTGGATAGGGGCTATACCCGTGATGAGATTCCACTTTTTTATACTAATGATTACAGAAGAGTCACAGACTTGTTTCATCATCATTGGTCCATCCTTTTAGTGGACGATGACATTGGTAATATTGTGGGTAGTTCTCCCACTTTTAGATATAGGAATCATATGAACCTGAAGAGGTTACTATGTTCTGGGACACACAATAATGTTGATAGGTTTTAACGTGGCTCTACGGTAGCGTGTGACTCTTGTAATTTTTGTGGTTATATTGATTCATCTGGTGTTTTTCATCACCCTGATCTTGGTAGGGATTTTTATTTCAGAGGGGTCAGTAATTGTATGACCCCCACATGTTGTTTACCTGGCTCAGTGTGTGGCGTGCAGTGCATTTTATGTTGGGAAAACCAACAGACCCCTGCGTGATAGGATGAGGGAACACCTCTATCACATTAGGAAGGGGTCCCCACTTAATGCACTTGCCAAGCATGCCACTGAGTTTGGGTGCACTCATACGTTTAAATTTCAGGTGATTGAAACTGTTACACCTAGCATCAGAGAAGGGGATTTTATTGCATATACTGAGTATAAGGAAACAAGGTGGATTGTTCTCTTAAGAGCAGATCGAGGCAGTGGCCTTAATGAAAGGGCTTCTATTAAGCCAGTTTTGAAGAAAAGAATACTTCATAAATGAAGTCTTTGATAGTTTTTTATCTTCAGTTTTTCTTTTTAGTTTACAGTCTGTGAATGTATATTGGTTTAAAGTGACTTTAAGAATGTAAGTATGCATTGTGTAATGTTTTTGTTTTAACCTTGTGTCTATTACTTTGTATTTATTCACTTTGTATTTCTTTACTGTGACTTTAAGCATTGATTATTTAATTAATTATTTAATTGATTTATTAGATGAGTTGGTTTTGTATAAAAGATAGGTTACGTTTACTGTTTTTTAAAGGTCTAATGAAGCTCCAATGCGAAAGCGCTTACCTGTTTTTGTACTGGAATAAATAGTGGATTTTTATTTCTTTGACTGGTTGAGTGTTTGTCCTCATCGAGTTGCAGCTGTGTTCTACCTCTGGTGGTGTATTCTTTTCTTTTCATGAACAAATAAAATAGCATAAATATTTTCATAGAAAGTCAATATTTTCTATGTGTAGTGTATCCCTTATGGAGACTCATCTGCCAGAAATGAAGTTTAAAGAAGACCCTGGTAACTATCGTCCCATAAGCCTGACTAGCCTGGTCTGCAAGGCTATGGAGTGCATCATCATGGAACTCATTAACAAAGACATTTGGAACCTCCAAACACTTGACCCGACCCGGTTTGGCTTTGTTAAGGGCAGATCATGCCTACTAAACCTGGTTGACTTCTTCGACACAGTCACCAAGGCCATAGATGAGGGGAAGGTAGTTCACACAGCCTACCTTGACCTTTCCAAGGCTTTTGACACCCTTCCCCACTCGGGAATTATAGAAAAACTCACCAGCCTGAACATAAACCCCTATGTCACGAGATGGGTTGCCAACTGGCTTACAGACAGAACTCATACGGTAAGAATAGCAGGCTCCAGGTCCGACTCTAAACCAGTCACAAGTGGTGTCCTACAAGGCTAGGTCCTGGGACCCCTACTGTTCATCATATGCTTCTCAGACGTACAGGCAAACACAGGAGGAGTATGGCTAACCAAGTTCACCGATGACTGCAAACTGGGAGCCATAATTAGGTTCATAGGTTCATAGGTTCGTACTAGGCTATCTGCCCTAGGGCATTTATAAGCCTAGCCAGAGTGTGTGTGGCTTTCACCACCCCTTAGGATGAGAATACTACACCCATTTAGGGTTTAGTTTACTGTGCCTCTGTCTAGTAGTGACACAGAGATGACCCCCGGGGTAAACCTACGATCTCCCATCCACTCGTCAAGATTTCTCTTGAAGAGAGTTAGTGAGGGGCTCTGCCTAACATGGACTGGGATTCTGTTCCAGAGTGTAGGGAGCCTCTGGGTTATGAATCTGTCCCTCCAGCACGACCTATTTATTTCTGTGTTGAGGTTCAAATCTCTTGCTCTCGTGGCTCTGGTGGATTTGGATTTTCTGAGGTGGAGCATGTCCATTAATTCCGGATTGGACATGGCCTTGTATGTCAGGCATAGATCAACTCTGAGTAAGCGGTATGCGACTGAATAGAGCTGGAGTTTCTTCAGCCGGGCAGCATATGACATATGTTTGAGACCCTTTATCCTCTTGGTGAGGAACTTTTGGGGTCTTTCCAACTGCTGCAGGTGTCGGGTAAGATACATCCCAAATGGGGCATTGTACTCAATCAGGGGCACAATGACCTCTCTTGATCTAGATGTGAATCCCTTCATGATAAGGTGGGCAATATAGAAGGTCTTCCTAACCACTTTGGCAATGTGAGTGTCATATGAGAGGATACTGTCAACTTGGGTCCCTAGGTCCCTGATTACCTCTTCCGTACTTAATGGATTACCACCTATGTGGTAATTTGTGGGTACCTTGTTTTTCCCAAAGGGTATGACTATACATTTTTTGGCATTCAGCTTAAGGCCATGGCTCTGGCACCAATTATCCATTTCTATGAGGCCTCTCTGAAGGATGCTTGTGTCCGCTGGAGTATCAATTATGGCACCCAGTTTGCAGTCATCTGCGAACTTTGTCAGCCACAATCCTCCTATGTTTGCCTGCACCTCGGAAAAATAAATGCCGAACAAGAGGGGTCCCAGGACTGAGCCCTGTGGGACACCGCTTGTGACCGGCTTAGAGTCTGACATGGCTCCAGCAACTCTGACCCTGTGGGTTCTGTCCTTGAGCCAGTTTGCAACCCATCTTGTGACATATGGGTTTACATTTAAGCTGGTGAGTTTGTCTATGATGCCCGAGTGGGGTATTGTGTCGAAGGCTTTTGCAAGATCAAGGTAGGCTGTGTGAACAGCCTTACCCTCATCAATGGTCTTAGTGACTGTTTCAAAAAAGTCGACCAAGTTCAAAAGGCAGGATCTGCCCTTGACAAAGCCAAATTGGGTAGGATCCAATGTCTGTAGGTCCCCAATGTCTTTGTTTATGAGTTTCATAATGATCCTTTCCATAGCTTTGCAGACCAGGCTCGTCAAGCTTATGGGGTGGTAATTTCCAGGGTCCGTAGAAGCACCGCCTTTGTGGAGTGGGACCACTGTTGCTGTACGCCACTCTTTGGGTACATATCCTGTAGTAAAGCTAAGATTAAACAGCAGCCTTATGTGCGGGTTTAGTTCCTCTTGGAGTTCATGTAGCACACAACCCAGGACACCATCCGGTCCCATTGATGCTGTGTTTTTAGCTTTGGAGAGGGCGGCTCTCACCTGGGGATTTGAGATGTTTGTGAGGCTACACTCTGCTGGGATAGATATTTCTCCTTTTGGGGGGAAGGGGGAGGAGAAATTTGCACTGAACCTGTCTGCCAGAATGTTGGCAATGTCTGTGGGTTCAGTGTATTTTGTGTAATTTTGGACTAACTCTGAGCATATCTGGGAGTTTCCACCCAGATTTCTAACATAGCTAAAGAAGGCCTTGTGATTGTCTTTTGTGTCTTTTGCGATTTTTCTCTCAAAGTTGGCCTTGGATGATTTTATGAGTGATCGTAGTTTTTTGCTAGTACTGATCAGAGATGCCTTCCCTTTTAGGGAGTTTGCTCTTTCATGTAGTAGCTTCCTCCTCCTGTTGTAAAGTTTGTTAATGGCTGGGGTCCACCAGACAGGGCGCCTGCCTTTGGGGGAATGGGTCTTGGTTTTATTTGGGATTGCATGATCCATGCATTCTTGAAGGTGCCCGTAGAAGGCATTTATAAAGGATTCAGTGGTGTGGGTTGTTGTTTCCACTGGCCCAGGGGCCTTGAAGGATACCACTTCAGTCTTAAGAAGTGTGAAGTTGGCTTTTGAGAAGTTCTTCACTGTGGTCTTTTGTGCAGGGGGTGGGGGCGGGATGTGGATTTCCAGTGAGATTAATTTATGGTCTGCTCTCACCAATGAGGGGTATACTTCCGGTGTGGAGCATTTTGTCCCCATGTTTGTGATGATCAGGTCTAGTATATTATCTCCTCTTGTGGGAATGGTGACTAGTTGTTCCATCACATTTGAGTTTATGAATTCTAGGAACCTTTGGGCTAGGGTGTTGGGGCTTGAGTAATGTTCCCAGTCTATGTTTGGGTAGTTGAAGTCTCCCAATATGATGGTAATTAGAGACATTCATACTCTCCAGTGTCTTCAGGAAGGCTGAGTGGGGTTCCTGAGTTTGAGAGGGTGGTCTGTAGCATGCTACAAACTGTAGGGCAGTTTTGCCTATGGTTAGTTGCACCTGGATGGTCTCCGATGCTTTGTGCATTGCTACTAACCTGGAGGTGTGGGTATCTTTGATGAATATGGATACTCCCCCTCCTTTTGTGGTTCGGTCCAAGTTTTGGGGCCGGAAAGCATGATATGAGGTAAAACCTGGTAGTGCTGGGGTGCTCTCTGGAGCCTTGAACCAGGTTTCAGTCACTGCACAGACATCGATGTTCTCCTTACTGAGGAGGGCTTCGAGAGCGTGCATCTTGAGGTTTAGACTTCTGGCATTGAGCAGCATTACCCTTAGTTTTTTCCACTTGTGTTTTCTAGGGAGGTAGGTTTGTCTTTTGAGCCTTGCCTAAAAAGGCACTATGGGGTGGCAAGAGCCTTGGCCAATATCCGGAAGCCCAGGGGTGACAGGTGCAAGCCATCC
This sequence comes from Protopterus annectens, assembly GCF_019279795.1. Classification (NCBI taxonomy): domain Eukaryota; kingdom Metazoa; phylum Chordata; order Ceratodontiformes; family Protopteridae; genus Protopterus; species Protopterus annectens. Next base: position 1,230,802,235 of record NC_056732.1, read on the forward strand.
CTTGCGAAGCAGCGTGGCTTGTCAAGCATGTCATCCCAAGCAGACAGACATTGGATCCCCTTAGAATGACACCAGTAATTAAGCCAATTGTTAAAACTGATCATTTTGTCTTTGTACTGTGGCATCATTCTTGGTGAGGGTAAGATGCTGCTCAGGGTCAGGGTCATACCGGCCTGGGCTACATAATCAGAGAGCTCCTCTATGTCTCTTTTCATGTAGTCCAGGGAGGTATGTCTCAGGTCGTTCACACCGGCATGAACAATGACTGAGTCATATTTGTACTTGCTTTGGAGTGACCTGAGTGCTTGTGTTATGTGGCAGATTCTAGCGCTCGACAGGCAGCTTACTGTAACCTTTTCCTTGTTTAGTCTAGTGAGCGGGACGTCAGTGTGTCTGACTATGGAGTCACCTATTACAAGTGTGTCTGGCATGTTGTTTGGCCTTAGGGGCTGTGACTGTTTAGCACACTGACTTTGTGAACTATGTGTTGTATGTGCTATGTCTTGAGGTAATGGTCGCTTGGGTGTCTGCTTTGGAGGCCTCTGTTGTTTTGGTAGATTTTTAATCAGAGCCTTCGAGTATGTTTTTGTGTGCTTATGTGTATGGTTTGCAGTTGTGATAGGTCTATGTGAGACTGGGTTTGTGGTGTGTGTGGTTACCATCTCCTCCTGACTGGTTTTGCCAGTACTGAGTTGAGAGAGCTCAGCCTCCAGTTTGGCTATATAGTTGCATCTCTCACATATATTTGTATTTGTTGGGAGGAGGAGAGGGTTGTCTGTGTACATGAGGCAATTGTAACATTGCCTCAAGATTCCCAGATTCACCAGCTGAACAGGAGAGGACGCCAGCAACTGACCCTTCGACATGCTAGAATAGTGTAAAAGATTGCTGTGTAACTGAGTCAGAAAGGACCTATAGTTAAATGGGTACTCAAGGGGATTTAGGTGAATGAAGTACTTTATTTTCATTTAAGAGTGCTTTACCTGTATAAAAATGCTTTAGGAGCAAGTGCTGGGCTTTTCAGATAGAGAATAGGCTGTTTAGATTGCAAGTAGAGCAGTTCTAAGGGAAAAATTGAAGAGCAGACTTTACGGAGCCAGAAATAGTTTAAACTTGATTAACCGGCACTGCCCGATGCTGCTCTATGAGCAACTTCGCACAAAATCACGCAAAACCACGCAAAAACGGGCTTTATAGCAGCTGACACGGACATTCTCCAAAAGGGCCTTACTGAGATAGACACCTGGTGTCAAAGTCATGGTCTCAAGCTAAATGCCAAAAAATGCATAGACATCCCGTTTGGGAAAAACAAAACACCCATGAATAACCACATAGATGGTAGCCCCCTTAATACAGAAGAGGTAATAAGAAATCAGGGGACCCATGCATATAGTAATCTCTCCTTTGACAATCATATTGCCAAAGGAGTTAGGAAATCCTTCTATGCAGCCCATCTAATTACTAAAGGGTTTGCATCTAGAAATAAAGAGGTTATAGTGCCCCCCTACTTGTCACTCATCCAACCCATCATAGAGTACAATGCCCCATTTGGGATGTATCTCACAAGACACTTACAACAGCTGGAAAGACCACAAAAGTACCTCACCAAGAGGATTACTGGTCACAAACATATGTCCTATGCAGCCCGACAAACTCCAGCTGTACTCAGTGGCATATCGCTTACTCAGAGGTGATCTCTGCCTGACTTACAAAGCCATGTCCAACTCAGAATTGATGGACATGCTCCACCTAAAGAAATCCAAGTCACTGCGTGTCACTCGCTCTAGTGAGCTAAACCTCACCACAACAATAAATAGAACATGCTAGATAAATTCCTGTCACAGAGACTCCCCATACTTTGGAACAAAATTCCTAACTACATTAGGCAGAGCCCCTCACTAACACTCTTCAAGAGAAACCTTGACGAGTGGATGGGTAACAGAAAATACACCCCTGGGATCACATCATTGGCTCTTCTTGACAGAGGCTCAGTTAATTAATTAATGGGGTGACGAAAACTGACAGACTCTGGCTTGGCTTATAAATGCCCTCGGGCAGATAGCCTAATACCTACCTATGAACCTATGAACCTATATCTGCTCCTAGGTAGTGTGGATAGTTGTAGCATTATCCATATTCAAGCTTGTGTTTTGGGCCTAGTTGTTTGTTGGTAGAGGCTGTGTGTCTGAGCATATGTTCCAGGCCATCTTAGTTCAGCCAAAGCCAGTATAGCATTTCAGTGAGAGTGAAGTGTTTATGGTCATTGGCTGACTGGGATTACCTGGACTACGGCTTGAAGTAAGCCCCTTATTGGTTCTTTTGAGCTTTTATTTTTTAAGTTGTTTCAGGTTTTAACTTTGTTACTTAAGAAGTTAACTTGGGAGTGTTTCTGCCATTTCACACTGAGCAAACTGATCTGTGATATATAACATTAAGTATCCTGTTTTTTTTGCTTACTTTTACGAGTTCTTTATAGCACTTTTATTGTCTGCATATACTTTTCTAGCTAGTTTCACTGTGTGTGAGGTATTAACTAGGAATTTTCTACAATTGTTAAGCATCTGGTTGGATTTGTTTGTTCTGATTTTTGTTTACCACCCTCCTGAGTTATACTTGCCCAAACTGGAAGAGACAGGGATAGATGAAGAGAAAGAGGAGTAAGACTTGGAAGTGGTTGGTAGTCACAGACTACCTGGCCTATATGGAAAAGACTGTTTAGAAGTTGAACGTAAAAGAAAAGTCTTAGGCTGAGAAGGTCTTCTAACAGTTTCCTTAGTTCTAGAAGAGGAAAAGGAAAATGGATGCCTGTTTTATAACAAAAGAGGTCTTAGAAGAAAAATTTCGGTGGAATTTAGGGACAGGCAACACAAAAATGTGTTTCAAGTCCTGAAGTTCTTTTCCCTTTCCTTGTAAAGAGTTAAATAAATCTGCAGCTGCAGTACCAAACAGAGCATTGTTATACAGCGGAGCATCCATCAGTTTTGCTTTGATGTCGTCTGATAGTGGTTGAAGCCTCAACCAAGAATGCCTTCTAAGGACAGAACCAGAAGCAGCTGCTCTAGGTGATGCTTCTGCTGCAACCTAACTACATTTGACTGAGTGATGAGCCACTTGAGAGAAAACTCCTAAGTGGGACATTACCTGATTTTTAATGTCAGAATCTGGAAGCTCTGAAACAGCTTGAGAGGCCTGAGAAAGAACAGCCAAGGAATACCTAGACATCTGTTTGATAGTTTATAGCTCAGAAAGCTAAACTGGCAGAAGTGCAAATCTTCTTCCCAAGTCTTTCCATTATTTTGCTCTCTTTATCTGAAGGAACAAGCTTAGACGATGGTAACAAGCTAGAGGATTTGTCAGAGGCAATGGATACCACAGGTGGATCAGCTGAAGGACATTTGTAAAGGAATTTGCAATCATCAGGCACCTTATAAAATTTGTCAGGCCTTTTAGGAGCAGGAGCAGGTGACTCCAGGGCTTTAAAAGCAGAAGAGAAAGCATCCAAAATGCTGGCAACACAGGTGGAAGAGCAGAAGAAGGAAATTCCACTTGTAAAAGGTCATAATAACTTTTTTTGCACCTCAGAGACCTGAGAATAGTCCCATTTAAAAAATTCTCTCATCTTATTAGTAGTTCCCTCAAACGATTTCTCTTCCACTGGAGAATCGGCACCATTAGATTCTTTTCATTTCTAAGCTTGTTTCCTGCCTTTCCTGTAAGTCGTCTAGTCCAGACACAGATTTGCTGTATCCAGGACTGTTTGTAAGTTTCTGTGCCCCCAAGCCTTTCTGTGTTGGAGGGAAACCTTCTAGCTTAATTTTGTTTCTTAGAACTAGCCAGTTTTTTAGTTTCAGTATTCAAATGTTTCTTTGAGCTCAGCACTTGTTCAGAACTCATTGTAAGCACTAAATAAGCTACAAATTACTACAGCACTCAACATTCCTCACTTGTCTAGAGGAAAATAGTTTTTAGTACTTAATTAATAAGCACCTCTTCAGGCATGTCTAAGGGTCTGCTCCTGGTGTTTTCTCCTGTCTACCTGATGAATCTGGGCATCTTGGGGCAATGCAGCAATTGCCTCATATACACAGACAACCCTCTCCTCCTACCACCCAACACAACAACCTGTGAGAGATGCACTTATATAGCCAACTGGAAGCAAAGCTCTCTTCACCCAAGACTGGACTAGACAGTCTGGAGGAGAAGGTAAACACTTGCACCACACCACATTCATCACATAGTCCCTCAAAACCTACACCACCAAACACACACAGAGTAACACAAACACACACACCTACATTCACGGAGGCTCTCAATAAAAATCTACCCAAGCAACAGGGACCTCCAAAGCAGAAACACAAGCAAACTCAACCCCCCAACACAATACAAATGACACATAGCCCACACACTCAGTGTGCCACTCAACCACAGTCCATAAGGCATAACAAAGTACCCAACTCTCTAGTCATAGGTAACTCTATACTCAGGCACATTGATGTGCCACTCACCGGGCTAAACAAGGAGAAAGTTACTGTCAGCTGCCTGTCGGGTGCCAGGATCCGCCACATAATGCACGCACTCAGGTCACTCCACAACAAGTACAAATATGACTCTGTCATTCTCCATGTTGGCGTGACTGACATGAGATGTACCTCCCTGGACTACATGAAAAGAGACATGGAGGAGCTGTCCAATCTTGTAGCCCAGGCAGGTATGACCCCAGCCCTGAGTAGCAACCTGCCATCACCCAGAATGATACCACAGTACAAGAACAAAATGATTGACTTCAACAATTGGCTAAGCTTCTGGTGTCATTCTAAGGGGATCCAGTATCTGTCTGCCTGGGATGACATGATCGACAAACCACGATGCCTTGCTAGAGATAGCCTGCACCTGTCGCCCTTGAGATTCCGGATACTGGTTAAGGCTCTTGCCACCCCTATAGTGCCTTTTTTAGGCAAGGTTCAAATGACAAATTCACCACCATAACAGGTACAAGCAAGCAAAATCTGAGGGTAATGCTACTCAATGCTAGAAGTCTAAACCTCAAAATGCACTCACTCGAGGCACTCCTTAAAATGGAGAACATCGACATCTGTGCAGTGACAGAGACCTGGTTCAAGGCTCCAGAGAGCACCCCTGCATTACCAGGCTATAATTCATACCACGCCTTTCGGCCATGTAACCTGGACCGAAACACTAAAGGTGGAGGTATGTCCATATTCATTAAGGATATCCACACCTCCAGGCTAGTTGCTCAGCATAATGCATCTGAGATTATCCAAGTGCAACTAACTCTGGGCAAGACTGCAATCCAAATTGTAGCTTGCTACAGATCCCCCACCATGCCCCAGGATTCCCACTCCTCATTTCTTGATACACTGGAAAATATTAGGGTACAACCTAACACCCTAATAATGGGCAATTTCAACTACCCCACCATTAACTGGGAAAACTACTCATGTACCAACTCTTGTCCTCAACGTCTTCTGGAATCCACACCCCCACCAGGGGCAGCAAAATCCTAGACCTGGGCATTACCAACATGGGCAACTGGTGTTCCACACCAGAGGTCAATTCCTCTTTGGTCAGATCCAACCACAAGCTAATCACCCTAGACATCCACATCCCACTCCCACCCCCATTAGGGAAACCACTGTAAAAAGATTTCTTCAAAGTCAACTTCACGACACCCATACTGATGGACAATAGAGGTACAACTACTGAATCCTATACAAATGCACTTTATAAGCAGTTACACGAGTGCATTGATCGTGCAATACCTAACAGAACCAAGATGCTATCCTCCAAAAAAAGGAAGCCAATCTGGTGGTCCCCTGCCATAAACAAACTCTACAAGAGAAGAAAGAAACTGTTGCAAAAAAGAGTAAAATCCCATGATTGGATGGACTCCCTGGTCAGCCTCAGTAAGAAGCTGAGATCCCTCATAAAATCCTCCAAAGCTAGTTACAAAAACAAAATCACCACTGATTCTAAAGACAACCACAAAGCATTCTATAGCTATGTCAAGAATCTCAATGGCAACACTCAGATCTGCTCTGAGTTACAGCACAATGGCACCAAATATACAGAGCCAACTGATATTGCCAACATCCTGGCAGATAGGTTCAGTGCTAACTTTACCCCTCTCTCACCCCCTAAAGGGCCCATCTCTATACTGGAAGAATGCAAAGTTCCTGTAATCACGGCTGCACAGGTAAAAAACACACTCTCCAAAGCCAAGAACACAGCATCCATGGGACCTGACAACATTCCAGGCTGCATTCTACATGAACTACAGAATGAACTGGCACCCCACCTAAGTACCATGCTCAATAATAGCCTCATCTCAGGCTTTGTGCCCACTGAATGGCACACAGCAATGGTTATCCCACTCCACAAAGGGGGAGCCACCACGGACCACGGGAACTACTGCCCATTATCTTTACAAGCCTGGTCTGCAAATCTATGGAACATATCATCATGGAACTTATAAACAATGACATTGGTAATCTCCAAACTCTGGAACCTACCCAGTTCGGGTTTGTAAAAGGCAGATCCTGTCTCCTAAACCTGATAGACTTCTTTGAAGCGGTAACCAAAGCAGTAGATGAGGGTAATATGGTACACACAGCCTATCTAGATCTCGCCAAGGCTTTCAACACCATCCCTCACTCTGGAATTATACATAAACTCACGAAACTAGGTATACATCCCTATGTCACAAGATGGGTTGCCAACTGGCTCACTGACAGAACCCACACTGTGAAAGTAGCAGACTCTAAATCCAACTTCAGACCAGTGGCAAGTGGAGTACCACAGGGTTCAGTTCTGGGTCGTCTCTTGTTTGGTATCTACTTCTCTGAAGTACAGGCTAACACAGAAGGTCTTTGGCCAATGAAGTTCGCAGATGACTGCAAACTAGGAGCCATAATCGAAACTCCTAATGATGTGGACATCCTACAAAAGGGCCTCATAGAGACAGATGCCTGGTGTCAAAGCCATAGCCTCAAGCTCAATGCCAAAAAGTGCACTGTCATCCCCTTTGGTAAAAACTCTGTACCCATGAACTACAACATAGGCGGTAGTATACTTAACACTGAAAGTGTGATAAGAGACCTTGGGAGACAGGTGGACAGTAGTCTCTCCTTTGATAATCACATCGCCACAGTAGTCAGGAAATCCTTCTATGTGGCACACCGCATCACAAAAGGTTTCTCATCCAGGAAAAAAGAGGTCATTGTTCACCTCTACTCATCACTCATTAGACTCATTATAGAGTACAACGCCCCTCTTGGTATGTACCTCACAAGACATCTACAACAACTGGAAAGGCCGCAGAAATACCTCACAAAGAGGATTACCGGCCTCAAACAGATGCCCTATACAGACCGTCTCAAAAAACTCCAGCTTTACTCTGTCACATATTGCCTACTCAGAGGCGATCTCTGCCTAACATACAAGGCCATGTAAAACCCAGAGCTGTTGGACATGCTCCACTTAAAGAAATCCCAATCCCTCCGAGCTACACGCTCTAGAGACCTAAACCTTGTCACCACAATAAACAGAACATGCTGGAGGGATAGATTCCTGTCCCAGAGACTTCCCATACTCTGGAACAAACTACCTTTCTATATCAAAAAAAGCTCCTCATTAGCACTCTTCAAGAAAAACCTTGATTGGATGGGAGATAGGAAATTCACCCCGGGGATCACTTCTGTGGCTCTGCTTGACAGGGGCACAGGAAAATAATTTTCTTGGATGGTGAAAGCTAGGGTACCGTGTGGCTAGGCTTATATAAGCCCTAGGGCCAGTAGCCTAGTACCTACCTATGAACCTATGTAAAGCCTCACAGCTGATTCCTCTTGAGAAGGCAAGAAAGTCCTGAAATTTTCAACACACTGCTGATTCCTCTCCAATGCGCTAGTCAATCAGCTGTCAAGAGTGTAGGTGTGGAAGGGAACTAGAGATTTGTGAAGCTGTCTGGCTGTTGTATCCCAGTCAGAATACAGCCCATACAGCACAGGCTACAATAGCAGTAAGAATGATCACCATCTTATATTGTACTTGAAATCATTTATGCACTAAAGCTGGGATCAACCAAGTACTCAGACTACCAGGACAAGCGGGATGCAATGAACAGCAAGAGAGTCAAGAGGCCCTCCCAGCTTATTTGCATTAGCTAGGAAAACCAGTTATTGTTGCCAGTGAGACATCATCACAATGCATCTATATTAGGTAATCGAATACCTAAAGCTCGACACCTAAACAGCGAAAGCTGTAAACATCGAACAGCCACTTCCGCAAATTTTTTCATAGGGAAAAAAAAATTACTTGACCGTTATTGGGAATCTGCCCTTTTCTCCACTGTAGAGCAATCTTGGAGTTGGTATATTTAGTTGGTGTGGGGGGGGGGGGGGCAAAGCCCTCCATTCAATTAGGGTTTGAATTTTTTTTTCCTCCGGCCAAGCAATTTTTTTTCCCTACGAAAAAATTTGCCGAAGTGGCCATTCGATGTTTACAGCTTTCGCTGTTCAGGTGTCGAGCTACAGGTATTCGATTACCTAAAGCTTCAACTATATAATATAGACCTCATCACAATAAACCTTGCCTTGCCTCCTCATGCCTTTAGGAGCAACTTTGGGGTGAAAAGAATGAGGAGGAGAACTACGGAAGTCCTTCATTACGCAGAATGGAGAGGATGTTAACTCCTCAAAGTCCCCCTTACAGGGGAACATACAGCTAAAACTGCTCAAATGAGGATGGTCCTGGGAAGCATAAGGGCAGTTTGTATGAGGACTGCTGTAAGATTAGGTCTTACATAAATATAGGTTTGTTAGAATAAATTTCTAATATAACTACATTTACGTAAGACCTAACCTAGGTTTGTTAGAATAAATTTCTAACATAACTACATTTATATAAGACCTAACCTTACAGCTACCTAGCTCTGTATTATGTTCTGAAAGCCTCACTGTTCAGTTTTGATTTGTGAAAGTTGCCCATGGATAAGTTCAGATGATTTTTTGTTGCCTCTGTGTGCTGGGGATATAAACCACCTTGATATAAAGGCCCGGTTAAAAGCCAAGCACTAGCTATAATGGAGAGCCTGTACAAACAATAAAATATATGCCCTTATATCTACTAATATATTGTATTACTATGGTGTTTATCTGTAGGGTGTACAAGTATGGAAATTTGCAGGCCATGAATGATGCCAACATTTTTTGCCATTTACCTGCTTGGTCATGATTTTGCTGGCCCACTTACCTCATACTCTTGCAGCTCCCCATACATAGTCAGAGGCATCATGGTGACAAAGGGCAAGCCTCTGATGGTCTTTGACTTGCTTACCACTGGGCCTCCATCCTGATGGCTGAAATGAGTATAGTCTTCTGCTTTAAAGGCTGGATGTGCTGTTTCTACAGATTGAGATACCACTGGATTTGTCTAATATGAAGCTTGACTTACAGACAGGATGTAGGAGAATGACATGTAGCCTTGCATCTTCAGAGAAGCCCTGGCAGTGAGTGATTTCTTTGGTGAATCTGGAGGAAAATCAATGCAAAAAAAGGGCTCAGTGGTGGAGTAGTATGCATTGGCATCCTACACTACAGCCAGAAAAGCTTTGGTATATGCTGGAAGTTGTTACTCAACTCTGCCAGATGAAAGACACATTCAAGTTTATTAAATATCACTAGGTGTACTTAAGTGACCTCCTAAGTTTCTCCTCTTAAAGTGGCTTGAATGACTCAATCATTTACCTACCAAAGATGAAGGACATCTACATCAAACAATACAGCTAAGCATTTGGCAAAAATACTGGGAAAAGTGCAAAGGTTAAATGACAATAAGGCTAAGGGAAGCTCAGCTGTGTAAGAACTTACCATAACAGTAGATGTGCTACTTTTCAATGTTGCAGTATTCCTTGTGACGGGGATATCCTGTTGAGGATAGAGATCTGCCTGGGCCAGCAAAAGAAAGCCTTAGGACCTTCCAAGCTCTGTATGTCACATTTATATCCCAAGTCCAAGGCATAAGGTAGACAAGTGACATATGAGGGCCAAATCCTCAAAACTGAAATTGTCCCAGGAGGAAAAGAGCAACCCAAGAGGAAAACAATTAATAGAACATGTACATTCAGAAAGGGGGGAAAGAAAGGCCACTTGGCCAGACAGCAAAGAAAAAAAAATGATCAGGTGGAAGGAGGGAGGGAGAGATGGATGGACACTGCAACAGCAAAAAGTAGGACATCTACTGTTATGGTAAGTTTTATTTATTTATTTAACATTTGCTGAGTGGGAAAATCTGACTAGAACAGAGCCTATTTTCATCAGAGGCCTGGGGAGAAACACTCCAGATCATATTATTGGAATGTGGGAGGAAAGCAGAGTACCCGAAGGAAACCCACGCAAATGCAAGGAGGACATGCAGACTCCACACAGAAGGCACCCCAGCCAAGAATCAAACTGCAGAACTTCTTGCTGTGAGGAGACAACATTAACAGCTGCACCACTGTGCCAAAGCTCTTACATAATGGTATCATGTCCATTCTTATCACTGTTGCAGTATTCCTTCCAAAAGGAAGTGCTAAAGCTACCGAAAAAGGTGGGAGGAGAAGGAAGCAACAGAACACTAGAGACATCCATGGAGGTTGGACCTGGCAAAGCCTGACCTAGACCTAGAAAAAACATCCAGCGTGTAGTGCTTAGTAAAAGTATGCATAGAAGACCAAGTAGCAAATTCCAAAATGGACTGGGCATTAAGACCCTTGAAAAAAGCTCCAGAGGAGGCCACTGCTCCAGAAGAGTGAGCATGAATATAAAAAGGAAGCTGCCTGTTGTGAAAAGATTCTAGAAATGGCTTTAGAAATACAAGAAGAGATGCTTAGATACAGCTAAACCCAATTTCTTGGCATGAAAAAAAAATTAATGTTATATACTCACCATAAGGATAGATCTGTGTTCCCTAATTCCATCCTTTCCTCAACAGATGGGTCTCAGATCTGACATCAGATCTAGCCATGGCAACTTCCAAGCTTTGGATCAAGTGCTCAGGCTCCTCTCCACTACCTATAAATCTTGTGCATAGAATAAACTACCTCAGATAAGGTTTGCCCATCCAAGGAAAAGAACATCCATCCATCCATCCACAACCTTTTTTCCCATTTTTTGAAGATGGGGTCAGGTTGTCACTTTAACATTTCAGTTATAAAACAGTCACTTATAAAACAGATACATATATATATACACACACACACACACACACACACACACACACACACACACACACACACACACACACACACACATCTATATATGTCTACATAAAAATGGAGCAAATTAATTAAATCATGGTAAGATGAATGAGGCAAAAGTGAGAGAAAAGGCAATGCCTTTGGGAGCCAGAACTAGGTCAATTAGGTCCAGCTCAGAATGGGATTAGTTGTTGCCGTACTAAATTACTACCAATACAAAATAATGAGGGGAAAGGTGGGAGGGAAGTTGAGGAAAAGTCAGAAACAGACAACACAGATCTATCGTTATGGTGAGTACATAACTTTCATATCTGATGTTGTCTTTTCCATCCGTTCATTAGATGGGACAAAGTCCCCAGCTACGTTTGCACCTAAGAGGTCTCATGGAAGGATATTCCAAAGCACAGCTGAACCAAAAGAGGCCCCAGATCTAGATTATATATCAAATTTTGTAATGGGAGATGAGGGAATGAACCTTGAACTAGGTGGCACATATGCCATCAATTGGAATGCTAGAGAAAAAAAGCTGTAGATGAGGCCACCGATCTGGTAGAGTGTACTTTCAGAGTGGAAAGGAGAGAAATTCATTTTTCCTGGTAGACAAATGAGATGCACTGAGACAACCAATGAAAAAGAGGAACTTTGGACACAGCTTTGCCTAATTTAGCTTTGGAGAAGGATACAAACAATTGGTTAGATTTTCTGAAACACTTAGTGTGCCGTAGATAACAATGCAATTGGCAATGAACATCTAGCAAATGCAGGGTACATTCACCCTTGTTTGAGCAGCCTGGGAAGAAAACTGAAAGATTTAATTAATGGATGATTCCAAAGCCACCTTGGGGAGGAAAGAGGGACTGGTTCTTAGACAGGCTTTTGAAGATAAGGCATGTAGTTCTGAAACTCTCTTGGCAGAAGTGACAACCACCAGGAATAAGGTCTTCCAGGATAAAAATTTAAGATACACTTTTGTAGCAGGTTCAAATGGAGGATTGGTCAGGGTCCGTAAAAGGATGGTAATATCCCATAGAGGTAATGGATCTCTAAGTGGTGGCCAGAGTAAAATAGTACCTTCAAGAAAGGCCTTAAGCAATCTAACAAACGCTATGGGAGTAGGATTCTGTATGTGAAACGAGGAGATTGCAGCTAATTGAACTTTAATAATGGAACAGATGGCACCACTTTGAAAAAGATGTGTGAGAAAGTCCAAAATATATGGAAGGAGAGTTTAAAAAGTATCAGAATTATTCTTCACAGCCCAAATAGAAAATGATAGCTCTATAAACATTCCTAGTGGAAGATTTCTTACAGGAAGACAAAATGTGTATAACTGGAGATGATAACCTGGATTGTCGAACCATCAATGGACTTACGGAATTATATAGTTAGCTTGAGGGATTGAATGTTTAGGTGAAACAGCTCCAATGGGTGAGAAAGTAAGTCTAGGTCTGAGCCCAAAACACAAAGTGGGTGAATTTAATTAGATGAGGCCAGAGGATGGGAAACCATACCTGCCGAGGTCAGTAAGGGGCTATGAGAATTATCTTGACCTTCATCGCTGATGCTTTCTGTAAGAACTTTGAAATCAGAGGTGTCAGAGGAAAAGCACAAAGGAGATCCAGGGGCCAAGGATGCATTAGAGCATCCCGAGATGACTACCCCTCATGGGGATAAGAACAAAAAACTTTCTGCACTTGGTGTTGTGGGAAGTAGCAAGGGATCTCAACAAGGTCAGTCCCAACAGCTGAAAATCTGCTCCTCCATTAATAGGTTGAGGAACCACTTCTAAGGGAGCAGGATGGATCTGCTCTATTTTTCCACCAATATGTTGGATTTTCCTGCATTGCAATCAGATCGCCCACTGTCAGACTGTCATGGCCTCTCGACACTGAGGATAAGATGTAGTCCCCCCACCATTTGTTGATGTAACAGACTATCCAGCTGCATGGAGATCACACCTCAGGGGAGAGAATCCTGAAAGGCCTGCATTGCTAGGAGATCTGCTGTTAACTCCAAGATAATGATGTAAAGACTAGCCTCTGTCTTGAGATCATGTGCCATAGACTGTCTTTCCCAGAATAATGCACCCCCCATCCCAGCTGGGAAATGTTTCTGATTACTGTGGCTTGGGGAAAAGGCAAAATGAAGGATCATCCCTGTGTCACAAGTGGAGACTCCAGCCACCATCGGATGCATGCCTTGCAGATGTTTTTTCAGAGTAAATTGTAATGATAAAGATTTTTCTCTGACTGACCACTGCACTGCCAAAGTCCACTGAAGGATACTCATGTAAAATCTGGCCAGGTAACAGAGGCAGCCATGGAATCTAAAAGAATAAAGACTAGTCTTGCTAATTGTTTTTAGTAAGATAGATGTTCTAAGGCTTGCTGATGATGAGATGAAATTCTTGACATTTCGCTATCTGAGATCTTATGTCCAAGGTATAAATGCCAGAGACTGAACTGGTTGTAAATTGGATTTTTCTAAGTTCACTGTGATTCCTAAGATTGTACAGAGATGGTGCAAGGAGTACCTGGCTTGAATACTAGATTCCTGGCAGGGGCAGTGTTGACACAGTCATCCAAGTATGGGAACACTAGGAAACCCCTCAGTCATAGATGAGCTGCTACCACTGTCATACACATGGTAAAAATTGGGTGGAGGCTGTGGTGACACCAAAAGGCAGTGCTCTGAATTGAAAGAGACGGTCTCCCAGCTGGAAGTTGAAATACTTCCTGTTTTTTTGCCTGTCCATCTTTATATGGTAGTATGCATCCTGGTGATCTATTCAGCACATCCAGTTGTCCATCCTTAGTAATGAAAGAATGGACTGAACTGTCATCATCCAGAATTTTGGTCACAAACTTGTTTAGTCGACTTAGTTCCAAAATCACTCTTAGGTCCCAGTTCTTCTTTGGCACTGAAAAGAATCTTGAGTAAACTCTCCTCTCTGGCCTGGTGGGACCTCTTTGGTCACTTGATTTCTTAGCAGCTTCTTTATTTCTGAAGCAGCTGATTCCCTTTGAGAGGTTGGGATACTGGGAATTCTTTCATGAAGTGATGGGGAGGTATGGAAATGTATGATATAGCTTCTGGTTAGCATTCTCTGCACCCATTTGTCTTCAGTGATGATCACTGAGGTTGTTGGGTGCAGAGATAAGCACCTCTCCCCCAATTGCCTCCAGAATACAACAGTTGGGCAACCATTCAGGAGTGCTGGAATGGCTTCTCTGAGAAAGGTCTCCCGAACCCATTATTTTTTGGACAAGCCTCTGCCTCTTAGGCAATGTCCTCTGCCTCATGGAGTTCTTTCTCCAAAAATGTCTGATGCAAATCCCTGTACTTGTGAAACTACATTCTCTTACCTCCCTTCTAATTTCTGGAGAAGGTTTGTTGAGGTGTTGAGAATTTAATCCTTAAGCAGATAGGGATTTACAGTCCTTCTCACTTCTGGAGATGGCTTCTTTCACTTAAGAACCAAACAAGGTTGAGCAATCATATGGGCATTAATGAAGTTTGTCTTTAAATATTCCACAAAGCCATGTCCAAGTGTGCCTAATGATGGAAATGGCTATACCAGATGCTCTAGATGCGCTCTCAGTAGCATTAGAAACTAGGTGCATAGAGGCATTGGAAAGGGATTTTAGAGTAATTAGTTGTGCATCAATAGCTTTTCTTTGATCCACACATAGGGTAGAGATTTGGTGATTTTTTTTGGTCAAATCTCTCTGGAAGTGGGTGACATGTGACAGGAAATTCAATGCTCTCATTGAAAAGGTAGATGAGGCATACATACACTTCCTGAATGTGTCCAATGCACATGACACACTCTTTTGGGTGGATGAACAGAGGAGCTCTCTTCTGCCAGCTCCTTCTTAGTGGCTGCCATCACTACCATGGAATCTATGAGAGACTCTTACTCCAATGAAGTCTATCTTTAGGAGTAACCAAAAATTTCAGGCTTCTTAGAGATATGTTCAACTATATCTAGCTCCTTCCATGCCTGCAAAGAGATGAGGTCTACCATGTCATTGTTGGGGGTACCATCCAAGAAGTAGATGGGCTTAGAACTGAAAGCTTCGAGGAATAGTGACTCCTCTAGAGAAAGGTATTGGGAGGACCATCCACCTCTCTAAGATGCTCCAGAACCTCCCCAAATGAGATATCCTCAATGGGGGATCTAAGGGGGACCTTCATTGAAGTCAGTGTCAGTGATAGAAAATTCCTTGGTGGTAATCTAAGTGCCTCCTCATACACTTATGTTTCCGAGGGACCTCTGCTGTGGGAGGTTCAGGACAGGACTCAAACAGTGATGGATTCTCTGTGGAGAATTTGCTCACAGCTTTCTTAAACTGGCTGTCTCAATGAGACAGGAAGAGCAGGCCTCAGACCCTGGGAGATCCTATGGGGATGGGTATGATCCAGTTCAGAAAGGTTAAATCTCTCTCTCTTGCCAGAAGAGGACTCTCTCAAAAGTCTCAAAAGTTGAGCATAAGACAGATTCAGAGAGCCCTACTTCTGGAGCAAAAAACCCTTCAGATGGTTCAAACCTGGGCACTGTCCATCTCGGATCTGAAGCTGATGCCAGAGCCGAACTATCCACAACCAACACTCCTAAAGGGAGAAAAGGATCTGAAGATATCAGATCCAACCCAACCTATTGGAGTCAGCACCAAAAGTCCAGATCCAAGACTCCAATGGCTGCTAGTGTATCTAAACTGACTTTGCCAGAGAACTCATCAGAGTGGAGGAAGAATGAAGCCTCTCCAATGCAGATCCAAGGGCACTTTTCCTAGAGGATGGATCAGAGAAACTTGTTCCTCCTCTCGATGAGAGGTCTCTGTTGAGAGGGTTCAAGTTAGTATATGCATTTGTCATGCAAGTTAGAGTGTGGTAACTTATGCAAGGGGCACTTTTTAAAACCCAAACATTTGTCCAACATAATGCTGAATAACAGAAACAAGTACAGATAAAGAGTCTTTTTTTAATATATAATAGAGTAATAGAAAGAGATAAAGAAGATTAATGCAGCTATACAAGGATAATATTAAAAAAAGAGAAGGAGAGAAACTATAAAAAGTAAGGTTATATCTATGAAAAGAGACAGAAAGAATGAAAAATTACTTATCTGAAGGAAGAATTCATCAAAGATTCTAAACCAATTACTTCTAAGCCTGTTCTATTCACGGGGTTTATGGGTAGGAGGAGGAGTCTAAGCACTAGATCCACAGCTTGGAAGTGACTGTGGCTGGATCCGAGACCCATCCATTGAGGAACAGACAGAAAAGGCAACATCAGATAAAAAAGTTGCTCAGATGTCCTAATATCCTTAGGCTTATCTAAATATCTGAGCTATGTAAATCCAAGCAAAGTAGAACCATCTAACCGTCTCACTACTATTTTGAGGTGAGGGGAAAAAAGGAAGCTGAAAGGTCTGATTCAAAGAGAACTCATTGACCACTTTAGGCATAAAAGAACGATTGGTCATTAGAGTCACTCTATCTCTGTTAAAAATAGAAAAGGAAGGAGCGTCATATGCCTGAAGCTGAGAGACGCTCTTAGCAGAAGTCAGTGTCACTAACAAGACAGAGTTCCAGGTGCACAACTGCAAGGTAGAAGATGCTGTTGGTTCAAAAGGTGGTTTAGTTAACTTTTCAAGAACAAAGCTAAGGTCACAAGGAAGAGGAATTTGCTTTCTTGGAGGCCTAACATGAAGAACACCTTTCAAAAACTGTTTAACCTCAAATATAGAGGAAAAGGGTAGATTCAAATGCAGACAAGCAGAAATGGCAGAATAATGAACTTGAACAGATGAATATGACAAACTAGAATTAAAGAATTCATGCAAATAAGAAAGAACTACAGGAACGCTCACCAACAGAAGGTCAACATCATGCTAAAGACACCAAACTGAAAATCTGTTCCATTTAAGATTTTCTAGTAGTGTTTTTTCCTGGCCTCTTGCAAAACCCTCAGTTTGGCAGAGCTGGTCTGAGTTTGGCCACTTAGCCTGAGACCTGGAGAGAATCTAAACTAAGTCAGAAGCATTCACTTTGATCTGGAAAAAATAAGCATACCTAAAGCTTGCACTGCACTTTTTGAACGGTTTTCTGCTTAATTTTTGTTATATTTTACCACTGTTGTTGCTGCTTGACTCTTTTTTTTCTGCACTTTAAAAACCTGGCTCTATTGTGTCTCATAACATAGGCTAGATTCAAATCTGCTGAATCTAGACTGCCATTTATTGAGACTAAAACCAGCCATTCTACATTGGGAAGGCCCTCCTGTACCCCTGTGGCAGAAGTGTGCAGCCCAGGACTCATCTGAGTTGGGGATTGTTGGAAAAGGGCTCAGTTCTAGGCTCTTCCATTTGGATAGTTACTGTTTAATTCCATTTGTATTTAAGCACTGTGTTTGCATGGTTTTGTGCTCATTTTGGCAGAGCTGTTCCAAGTTTGGCGACTTAGCCTGAGACCTGGAGAGGAATAAACTAAATCAGAAGCATCCACTGTGATCTGCAAAAATAAGTAGATCTAAAACTTGCACTGCACTTTTTGAGCTGTTTTCTGCTTAATTTTTGTTATATTTTATTGTTGTTGTGGCTGCTTGACTGTTTGTTCTGCACTTTAAAAACCTGGTTTTACTGTATCTCATAGTATTGGCTAGATTCAGATCTGCCGAATCTAGGCTGTTTGGCATTTATCACGACTAAAACAAGCCATCCTACATCAAAAAGGCCCTCCTGCACCCGTGTGGCAGAAGTGTGCAGTGTAAGACCCATCTGAGTTGGAGATTGTTGGAAAAGGGTTCAGTTTTGGGCCAGTTTGGACAGTTTGAGTTTAAACTGTTTA
This sequence comes from Protopterus annectens, assembly GCF_019279795.1. Taxonomy (NCBI): domain Eukaryota; kingdom Metazoa; phylum Chordata; order Ceratodontiformes; family Protopteridae; genus Protopterus; species Protopterus annectens. The sequence continues at coordinate 1,230,820,340 of NC_056732.1, forward strand.
ATTCCATTAGTAGTTCAGCACACTATTTCTGCATAGCTGTGCACCAAGCAATGGGGTTTAACACTGCCGTGTATAGATGCAAATGCTTACAAATGACAATTTTCCCTTGATACCTGCTAAAGAACCCTGCTCATATCCACTGCCTCTGTGCTATGCAGTTACACTTTGTTAAATGGCGAGCAACTCAGCTGCACATTCTGAGGTGCTGACGCAATCTTCCACTCACCCTCTACAGAATAACTGTCCTTATTTAGTCTCACAAGCAAACCCTGGTCCATCTTGTCCATCCCCACTAGTTACAACAATATATACTTGGCATAATGGAAGCACACTTTTCCACCATTTCTCCAGCTAACCTGAGTGACGTGGGCATCCTGAGGCAATGTAGCAATTGACTCATGTATACTGACAACCACTTGCTCCTAAAGCAAATACAACATGTGAGAGATGTAACTATACCATAAACTAAAATCAATCCTCTCACATAACAACAAACAAGACATACAACAGGAAGCCAGCACACACGACTCCCCTCTCACACAAGTTAAGGTTAAGACACATAAACCCACATACATCGAGGTATTCACTAAAAGCCTACCTAAAGATCAGAGACAGTACAGTTTTGTACCTACCATAAATGTAGATGTTCGAGTGCTCATACAGCTGCAGTCATAACAGATGGGTTATCCTGCCGTCAGGCGGATCCTCGGTCGGCCGAATTCCAAAGTCTAGGTCCAGCGTCTGTTGTCGTCGCTTCTTCCCTGACGTCAGTGCGGCAGGGGTATAAAAGAGGCAGCCGACGCCATTTTCTTCAGTTTTTCTTGCCCCAGATGTCAGGTGCCCCCAGAAGGAAGGCAAACATAATGTTATGCAAAGATGCAATGTTGATAAATCAAAAACAGTAGTTGCAAGCAAATACACCATAAATGAATACCCCAAAAAGGTTATATGAAAAGTGTTTGTCATAAGGCCTGTCCTAAGAGGGGATGGAGGGAGGGAGGGAAACCTGGACTGCAGCTGTATGAGCACTCGAACATCTACATTTATGGTAGGTACAAAACTGTACTATGTTCATCGTGCATACAGCTGCAGTCATAACAGATGGGTAGAATCCCAAAGCTAAGTAAGGGTGGTAGGCACTAAGTGGAACTAGGAGGGGCTAGGATGCCCTGCAGGACTGCAGTGGCAAAGCCCACTCTAGATTCTGAGTATAGTGGGAGGTGATAGTGCTTGGAGAAAGTGTACACTGAACTCCAGGTGGCTGCTTCCAAAATGTCCTTGGTAGGGACCCCCCCTGAGGAAAGCTGCAGAGGTAGCTGTGGCTCTGGTGGAGTGGGATCTGATGCATGCAGCCACAGTTTTTCCATGAAATGAGTAACAAAAGTGTATGCAGTGGGCTATCCATTTTGAAATTGTCTGTTTGGAAATAGCCTTTCCTTGAGCACCTGCAGCATAGGACACAAAGAGTTGCTCAGATTTCCTGAATGGCTTTGTCCTGTCCAAATAGTAATGAAGTTGTCTGTGAATGTCCAAGGAATGTAGTAGTCTTTCCCCTTTGTTTTGTGGATTAGAATAAAAGGTAGGTAAGTGGATAGTCTGATTCAAAGCTACACTGGATACTACCTTTGGCATAAAGGTAGGGTTGGTTCGTAAGGAAACTCTGTCCTGATGGAAAATGATGAATGGTTGCACAGCCATGAGGGCCTGTAGCTCCGAAACCCTGCGAGCTGAGGTGATAGCCAGAAGAAAGGCTGTTTTCCATGACAAGTACTGTAACTCTGTTGAAGAAGCTGGCTTGAAGGGAGGAAGGGTCAGCTTTTCCAATATGAAGTTGGGGTCCCAAGCGGGACTGGTGGTTTCCTTGGGGTTTTATATTCTTTGCCCCTCTGAGGAACTGCCTTAAGAGAGGATGAGAGAATAAAGGAGGATCTGTGTTGTATTGTGCAGAAATGGCTGAAGCGTGGATCTTGATGGAGGAGAAGGAAAGTCCATTGTTTAACATCTCAGCTAGGTACTGTAAAATGTGAGGTATATTTATTACCCAAGGATTCTGTCCCTTTTCTTGATTCCAGGCACAAAATCGTTTCCATTTGGCGGAGTAGGCCTTTCTAGTAGAAGGTCTTCTGGCCTCCAAGATGACATCCTGCACCTCCTTGGAGAGGAGAAACTGTTGGGAAATCAAGGAATTCTCCATGCAGCTAGATTTAGAGTTTTGAGATGGCTGTGAAGGGTTTTGTAGTTGTGCTGGGACAACAGAAGAGGGACTAGAGGTAGGATCCATGGTGGGGAATGTGTCAGGCTCTTCAGGAGCGGATACCAGTGTTGTCTTGGCCAGTCTGGAGCAATGAGAATCATTTTCGGCCTCTCTGCTCTGGCTTTTAATAGAACTTTGGGCAGCAGAGGAAGAGGTGGGAAGGCATAGACTGTCAATGTTGCCCAATTGAAGGAAAGTGCGTCCACTTTCCAGGCCTGTGGATGATAGGTCCTTGAACAAAATTTTTTTAACTGGCAATTTCTGTGGCTAGCAAAGAGATCTATGTCTGGCTGTCCCCATGCCAGAGTTATCTTTGTGAAAACTTGAGGATGCAACTTCCATTCATGTGGATCTGTCATATTTCTGCTTAGGTTGTCTGCCAGTGTGTTTTCCTTCCCTGGCAGGAATTGTGTCTGTAGTTGAATTTGCAATTCCAGTGCTGTGTTCCATAGGGTCATGGCTTGCCTGCACAGGGGTATGAATGAGTTCCCCTGTTTGTTTATGTACCACATCACTGTGGTGTTGTCTGTCCTTATCAATAGCTGGCCTGGATGCAGTAGGTCTTTGAAGGTCATAATAGCCTTTTGCACGGCTAGCATTTCCTTTTGGTTGATGTGAAGGTGCTTCTCTTTTCGGGTCCATTTTCCCTGAATGCACTGATCTGTCATGTGTGCTCCCCAGGCATAGTCTGAGGCGTCTGTTGTGATGATTTGATTTGCTTGAGGTACACAGAAAGGAAGACCTGTGTTTCTCTGGCAAGCTTGAGCCCACCACATAAATTCCTTTTGAAGGCATGGAATGAGTGGTATAATTGCTTCCAAGCTGTGGCTGTGTTGAGACCATAAGTTTTTTAGGTACCATTGAAGTTTCCTCATATGCAGCTTTGCACATGGGATTAGTAGGATGCAAGATGCCATGAATCCCAGAGCCTGCAGGACTTTCCTTGCAGTTAGCCTGGTGTAAGTTGCCATTTTTCTGAAGAATTGAGACAGTTGCCCTTGCTTGTCTGGCGTGAGGTAGGCCATCTGGGTGGTTGTATCCAAGCTGGCACCCAGGAAAATTATTTGTTGAGAGGGTATTAGTTTTGATTTCTTTTTGTTGACTGTGTATCCCAAGAAGTTCAACAGTTTTATTACAAACGCCAGGTGCTGCAGTAGTATGTCCTTGCTGTCCGCTTGGATCAGGCAGTCGTCCAGATATGGGTAGATTTGTATCCCTTGTAGTCTGCAGAAGGTGATTACTGATGCCAGGCATTTCGTAAACAATCTGGGCGCAGTAGATAAGCCAAAGGGCAATGCAGAGAATTGGTAATGGGTTGAACCTGCAAGAAATCCGAGATATCTTCTGCAATCTTGTCTGATAGGGACATGCAGGTATGCCTCCTTGAGGTCCAATGTTACCAGCCAAGACTCCTTGCCCAGCATGGGAAGAAGCTGCTGTAATGTGAGCATCTTGAATTTTGGCACCTGTAGATATGTGTTTAGGATGGATAGGTCTAAGATAGGTCTCCAATCTTTGTCTTTCCTTGGTACCAGGAATAGTCTGGAATAAAACCCTTGACCTTGTTCTTTTGCAGGTACCTCTTGAATTGCTTTCATGTCCATGAGAGCTGAAATTTGTTTTTGTGCCTCTGCCCTTTGATTTTTTGGCAGGTTTGGCATGCCTCTCATTTTTGGAAGGGTGTGAAAGTGGAAACTGTAGCCTCTGTCTATAATGTCCAGAATCCATTTGTCTTCTGTAACAATATGCCAATTTTTGAGAATAATGTCAGTTTTCCGCCCAAAGGTGCTGCCATTAAAGCTTTTCTTGGCAGGTGTAGGGGGAAGTCATTGTGTCTGTTTTCTAAAAGACTGTGATCTATCTTCTCCACCTCTTGGGGTTGGTGCTTGCCACTGTCTGGCTCTGAAAGATCCTTGAGGTTGCCCTCTACCCCTTGGATGCCTGTATCTGCCCCTTTGAGGTCTGTCCGTGGCTGGAAAGGACCAATTTTTTGAAGGCCAGTTTCTGCTGAAATGTGGAGGCTGTACCTGCAGGAAATTTTTCACTGTTTGCATTGATTTCGCTTTTTCCTCCATTTTCTTTAGCACCTCCTCAGCTTTAACACCAAACAATACATCTTTTGAAGAGGTGCATCTAATAATTTAGCTTTGACATGATCTGGTAAGGTTTGCTCTTTGAGCCAAGCATGCCTACGTATAACAGACCCCGTAACAGCAGCTCTACATGAGGCCTCTAAAGCATCAAAACCACACTGCAAGGTATGTTTACCCACTTGCTCTGCACCATGCAACAAATCCTGCAACTCTTTTAAATCTGGTTGTTCTGGTTGTGTCATCTTGCTTTTCAGCTGAGATATCAAAACTGTTGATACTTTAACATATGGAACTGACAGTTTAATGCCCTCATGGTTAAAGTGGCCGAGGTGTACACCTTTTCCCCACCTTTCTAAAGATCTGGAATCTCTCTCTGAAGGTAATGGGTTTTAGCAGTAGAGGCCTTAATTCCCTTGGGACCCTGTGAAATTGTTTCTGGGTCAGCAGTATGGCTTTTATATAGGAACTGGTGAGAATCAGGAACCCGGTAATACCTGTCTGGTTTAACAGGAGCTGGAGGCAAAGAATCTGGATTAAGGCTGGCTTCTGTGTACACATCATCCAATATATCTAAAACAGGAGGGATAGCCAGAGGCCTATGCTGGGGAGCAGAAGAAATTCCCTGAGCCTTTTCTTGGAATCTGAGTAATCTTGGCCTTCCCAGTGAAAGTGTTCCCTCAATGTATGCAGGGTTTCCCCAAAAGAGAAGTCCTCAGGGGAAACCGAGGAATAGACTCCTCTGCTTCAGAGTCTTGAATGGAGAATAGGCATAATCCTGGTCCTCAGATAGTTCTGAGGTAATAGAAGCTTGATCTGAGGAAGGTAGTCTTCCTCTAATCTGGGCCTTTTGTCAGAGGGGTTGAAAACCCTGATAAGAGTAATCAAATCCTCAGCCATTTTAAGCATCTGTTTTTTAGGCATGGTGCCTTGAGAGGGGGTCTGAGGAACCTGTTTTTTGGTTTTCTTGGCTGCTTTAGATTTAGTGAAGGCTTTAATAGAGAAGGAGGAAGGCCTGAAGACCCCTTGAGAAATGGCAGGCCTGTCTAAATTCTGAGTTTCCCCGCCAGGAGTGGCGTCGGTATCTGTAGTAGGAATGGGGGCCGAGGAGCCTGCGACCTCGGGTACCGAAGACACCGGTAATGCATTGTCATCGGTACTCAGGGGCTGCGTAGGCACCTCGCTGAGTACCGGAGAACCGGTAGTCGGCCTTAGCGTGGTTTCAGTAGGTGGTGCGGACCTCATATGTCGGTCCTTATCTTTGCGTTTTTTGCTCAAAACTGGAGTCGGAGTATCCGACGACATAATATAATTAAATTTTTTGCCAAAAAAGTGAAGGGCGAACTCCGCCCAATGCTTAATAGTGCGCTTGTTGAATCTAGCACAAAAACGGCAGGCTGAGACGTCGTGGTCTGGGCCTAAACAAGGTATACATAAAGAGTGGAAATCCTTATCTGGTATTTGCTTCCCACATGAAATGCAATTATTAACTTTGTCTGACATCGGTCTGAGGCAAGAAAAGTTTCCCCAACGGGGTACTTAGCTTTCAATAAGACTTCGGCTGAAATACTTTCATAAATCTCAGGAGCTGGCCGACCAGCACTTGCAAACTGCTTCTGCTTCGGGCACCGCGCAGCAAGAAAGACTGGTGAAAATGGTGTCGGCTGCCTCTTTTATACCCCTGCCGCATTGACGTCAGGGAAGAAGCGACGACAACCGACGCCAGACCTAGACTTTGGAATTCGTCCGACCGAGGACCCGCCTGACGGCAGGATAACCCATCTGTTATGACTGCAGCTGTATGCACGATGAACATCTCCAAAGCACATACAACATACAAATACTGGTACACAAACAGAATCCAGCACTACACATTTCAACAGATATATCAGTGTCTCAACAAATATGCCCCTAAGGCAAAACACCTCAAAACAAAATGTTCTGGTCATAGATGACTCAACAGTGAGACACGCAGATGCCCCCTTACCATGCTGAACAAGGCGGTCATGTTAGGTGCCAGGATCCATCAAATTATGCATGCACTCAAGTCACTTAGCAACAATTATCGTTATGGCTCTGCCATAGTACATGTTGGCGTGAATGACTTGAGATGTACCTCTCTTGACTATAGGTTCATAGGTAGGTACTAGGCTATCTGCCCAAAGGCATTTATAAGCCTAGCCGGAATGTGTTGGCTTTAGCCACCCCCTTAGATTAGTTTCCTGAACCTCTGTCCAGCAGAGCCAATGAAGTGATCCCTGGGGTAAACTTCCTGTTTGCAATCCACTCGTCAAGGTTTCTCTTGAAGAGTGTTAGTGAGCAGCTCTGCCTAATGTAGATTGAAATCTTGTTCCAGAGCATGAGAAATCTCTGGGACAGGAATCTATCCCTCCAGCATGTCCTATTTATTGTTGTGGTGAGGTTTAGATCCCTAGAGCGTGTGGCACAAGGGGATATGGTTTTCTTTAGGTGGAGCATGTCCATCAATTCTGGGTTAGACATGGCCTTGTATGTCAAGCAGAGATCACCTCTGAGTAGGCAGTATGCAACTGAGTACAGCTGGAGTTTCTTCAGTCAAGCTGCATAGGGCATCTGAGGCCAGTGATCCTCTTGGTGAGGTACTTCTGTGGTCTTTCCAGCTGTTGCAGGTGTCTTGTAAGGTACATCCCAAATGGGGCATTGTACTCTATGATGGGTCTGATGAGTGATGCGTTGAGGGGCACAATGACCTCTTTTGATCTGGATGCAAACCCTTTTGTGATTAGGTGGGTCACATAGAAGGATTTTCTAACCACTTTGGCAATGGGATTATCAAAGGAGAGATCACTATCTACTTGGTTCCCCAGATCCCTTATTTCGTCTTCCGTATTTAGGGGGCTACCACCTATGTGGTAATTTGTGAGTACTTTGTTTTTTCCAAAGGGGATGACAATGCACTTTTTGGCATTTAGCTTGAGGCCATGGTTTTGACACCAGGTATCTGTCTCAGTGAGACCCTTTTGGAGGATGTCTGTGTCAGCCGCAGCGTCAGTTATAGCCCCTAGTTTGCAGTCATCTGCGAACTTGGTCAGCCATAGTCCTCCTGTGCTTGCCTGTACCTCTGAGAAGTATACGCTGAACAGGAGGGGTCCTAGGACTGAGCCCTTGGGAACGCCACTTGTAACCAGTTTAGAGTCAGACTTAGCTCCCGCAACTCTTACCATGTGGGTTCTGTCCGTTAGCAGTTGGCAACCCATCTCGTGATGTAGGGGTTTATGTTCAGGCTGGTGAGCTTATCTATAATACCAGAATGGGGAATGGTGTCAAAGGCCTTTGCAAGGTCTAGGTAGGCTGTGTGGACCACCTTTCCCCTCATCTATAGCCTTGCTAACTGTCTCAAAGAAGTCCACCAGGTTTAGGAGGCATGATCTGCCCTTAACAAAGCCGAACTGGGTAGGGTCCAGTGTTTCAAGGTTCCCAATGTGTCTGTTAATGAGATCCATGATGATGCACTCCATAGCCTTGTAGACCAAGCTAGTCAGGCTTATAAGGCAATAGTTCCCGGGGTATGTTGTGGCTCCACCTTTGTGGAGTGGAATAACCGTTGCTGTGCGCCACTCTATTGGCACGTAGCCTGTGGACAGGCTGAGTTTGAACAGTGTGTTTAGGTAAGGGGTTAGTTCATCTTTGAGCTCATGTAGGACACAGCCTGGGACACCATCCGGTCCCATTGATGCTGTGTTTTTGGCTTTGAAGAGGGCTGTTTTAACCTGAGTGTCTGCGATTTCAGGGGCACTACATTCTACTGGTATGGTTATGGGCCCTTTTGGGGGTGAGAGGGGGGTGAAGTTTGCACTGAACCTGTCTGCCAGGATGTTGGCGATATCGGTCAATTCATTGTATTTCCTGCCTTTCTGCACTATCTCCAAGCAGATCTGGGAATTGCCACTTATATTCTTGACATAGCTAAAGAATGTCTTGTGGTTATATTTGGAGTCCTTGGCAATTTTTCTTTTGAAGCTAGCCTTGGATAATTTTATGAGGGATCATAGTTTCTTGCTGATACTGATCAGGGACGTCTTCCTCTCTTGGGATTTTACTCTTTTCTGTACTAGTTTCCTCTTTCTATTGTATAGCTTGTTTATGGCAGGGGTCCACCAAACTCATTTCCTTTTCTTGGAGGAGTGAGTCTTGGTTTTTCTTGTGATAGCATGATCCATGCATTCTTGTAGGTGCCCATAGAGTGCATTATTAAAGGATTTTGCAGCTTGGGCACCGTTATCCTTTAGCATGGGGGATTTGAAACTTTACACCTTGGTCTTAAGTAATGTGAAGTTTGCTTTTGAAAAGTTTTTCACTGTGGTTTCTTTGACTGGGGGTGGGGGTGGAATGTGGATATCCAGAGTGATTAGTTTATGGTCAGATCTAACCAGTGAGGGGTTGACCTCTGATGTGGAACACCAGTCGGCCATGTTGGTGATGACCAGGTCCAATATGTTGTCACCTCTGGTGGGGGTGTTGACCAGTTGATCCAGGGCATTTGAGTTTATAAATTCTAGGAAATGTTGGGCAAGGGAGTTAGTGCTTAAGTAGTTCTCCCAGTTAATGTTTGGGTAATTGAAATCACCCAATATCAGAGAGACACAACTGAACTCTCAGGTTATGTGTCTCAGGCAGGTATGTCCCTAGCTTTAAGCAGCATTCTATCTTTACCTAGGATGGCATCACAGTACAGACAAAAAAAATGATTGATTTCAGTGGCTTAGCTTCTGGTGTCACTCCAGGGGGATCCAGTACCTTTCAGCCTGGGAAGGCATGGTGGACCGCCAACGCTGCTTTGCCAGAGATGGCCTTCACCTGTCTCCTCAAGGCTTTTGGATACTGGCAAAGACAATTGCCTCCCCCATACAGCCTTTTTTGGGCAATGTCCAAACAACAAAACTTCTGACATAATGAAATCCACTAAAGACAAACTCAAGGTCATGCTGCTTAATGCTAGGAAATTAAACCATGAACTGCACTCCCTGGAAGCACTTCTCACCTTGGAAGATGAAGACATTTGTGCAGTCACTGAGACCTGGTTCAGGGGCACTGAGTGTAGCTTGGCCATACAAGGCTAGAATGCTTTTCACACATTCAGACCCCAGAATGAGCATGAAAGAAGCAAAGGTGGATGTGTATCCATTGTCATTATATCCAAATACACCTCAAGACTGGTGAAACAGTACAACTCTCTTGAGCTACTCCAGGTCCAATTAACTACAGGAAAAATACCTTTCCACATCATCGTTACCTACAGGTCCACCAACATGAACCAGGAGAAGCACACCTCCTACCTGTACTTGCTAGAGTTGCTCAGTATACAACCAAACACCTTGGTCATGGGAGATTTCAACTATCCTTCCTTCGACTGGGTGCCTTACATAAGTACTAACAAGATCACTATGAGGTTCCTCTACTTTGTCAATTCAAATGTCCTGAAACACTTGGTCCCCACCTCCATTAGGGGTTCAAATGTCCTGGATCTAGTGCTCACCAACATGGGGGGGGGGGTCACTGCACTACCCCATGTGTGTTGCCCTCCCTGGTACGGTCAGACTGTAAATCTGTCTTGTTTGAAGGAAGGGTCAAACTTAACACCCCCACAGAAGTAAAAAAACTGAAAAATTTCTCAAAAGCAAACTGTCGCTTATTAAGTGATGGGATAAAAAGTTTCAAAGAAAGACAACGCCAACATAGCCAACAATGACTGTGATGCAGTGGAATACACAAATGCCCTATATAGCCACTTAAACAAATGCTTTGACTCAGCTGTACCTAACAGGAACAAAACTAGATCTTCCTGTAAAAACGAGCCACCCTGCTGGACTGTAAGTATAGACAAGTTATACAACAAAAAAAGAAACTTATAACTAAGAAAAGGAGAGAAGTTACTCAACAGAAGAAGAATATCCTCCACAGCTTGAACAAGCAAATCAGATATCTTGTTAGGTCCTCTAAGTCTAGCTATGAGGCTAAGATAGCATTTTACTTAAAGACAATCACAAGGCATTCTTTAGCCATTCTTTATGTCCAAAACCTAAAAGGGAATGCCCAGCTGTGTGCCAAATTTATAGTGGATGGAGGATATCATCAACCTGCTAGCTGACAGATTTGGCAATAAGTTCACTCCCCTGTCCCCACCAGACATACCCCAAAGCATTTCTAATACCAATCCTCTACCGAGTATTTCCAAAGAACAGGTCATACAAGCACTCTCCAAGGCTAAAAACATGGCATCCATGGGACCAGATGACATCCCAAGCTGCTTACTAAACAATCTAAAACATGACCTAGCAGAACCACTCAGCACTCTCTTTAACCTCAGCCTGTGAACCAGCATTGTTCCGGCAGAGTGGAGAACAGCAACAATGACCCCCTTACACAAGGGGGAGTCCATCAACTGATCCTGGGAACTATCAACCCATAAGCCTGACCAGCCTTATCCACAAGGCCATGGAAAGAATCATCATTGGCTTTATCCACAAGGACATAGACGACCTTCAAACTCTTGATCCAACCCACTTTGGTTTCGTCAATAGAAGATCTTGCTTATCAGACCTGGTGGACTTCAGGTATCATACAGAAATTCTCCCAGTTGGGGACTAACCCATACATTACTAGATGGGTAGCCAACTGGCTCACAGACAGAATGCACACTCTCACAGTAGACCAGTTACCAGTGGGGTGCCACAAGAATCTGTGCTGGGCCCTTTACTGTTTGGAATCTACTTATCTGAAATCCAGCAGAATGCAGATGGCCTGTGGCTTACCAAGTTTGCAGATGACTGTAAACTGGGCACAATCATAGAGTCCCCCAACAATGTTAATATATTACAGAAAGGGCTGACACATACAAATGATTGGTGCCAAACTCATGGACTAAAACTTAAAACAAAACAAAAAAAGTCTCATTATCCCCTTTGGAAAAGAAGTAGCTCCTGCTAATTATGATATAGACAGCACCCCTCTAAACTCAAACTCAGTGGTATGTCACTTGGGAGCATAACTTGGGAACACAGGTTGATAGCAACCTAAACTTTGATTACCATGTGCCAGTAGTGGTAAGAAAAGCATTCTATGTTGTGCTTCTCATAAATAAGGGCATTGCATCCAAGACTGGGAGATTATAACTTCCCTATACTCGACCCTTATCAGACCACTAATTGAGTACAAAGCTCCCTTCTGTATGTATCTCACTAGACACCTGCAGCAACTGGAGGAAACACAGAAGTTTCCAACCAAGAGAATCCAGGGCCTCCAAAATATGGCATACATGGAAAGATTTTAGGTAACCCCCCCCCCCCACAGTGCACCATCGAGGAAAAGATTACTGGTGACCAAACCTTTGGGAAAACATTGGTTTTACAGCATAGTTTTGCCTCTAGGGAAATTCAGGATTTAGTTAAAAGGAATTGGAAAATGTTGAAATTTAACAAGGACATTGTAAGCAAAGTAGAGGAATCTGAGGAAGTTGCCGTATAAGCGGCAACGAAAAGCACTTAATTAAACAGTTTCAATCTACAGTGTTTGTGACCTGTCGGTCTTGTTGGGACTTCTGAGTTTTAAGGTAGGGGATATTCCAAGGTTTGTTTTCAAAAAAGGGACTAACGTAAAAAGGCTTTTTGAAAAGAATAATAACAGGACTAGTTTTCATGGGGATCAGGGTACGAGAAAGTGTGGAAGATGCGGGTATTGTAAATATATTTGTGAAAAAGTAAAGGTCACCTTGAGTAATTATGCGAATAGTGTGTGTTTTAGAAAGGGTAATTGCACTACTAAAGGTATAGTATACCTGGCTCTGTGTAAGGGTTGCCCTAGTTTTTATGTCGGAAAATCAGAAAGGGCACTTAATAAGCGTATTTATGAACACACCTATAACATTAGGAAAAATAATTTAAATAGTGCACTGTACGCACCTACATATGGAGCCAACCCACCCTGGGTTTCTTTTTGGTATCCTGGAACAAGTTCATGTTGACCCCAGGGGTGGGGACTGGGAGAATTGGCTTTGTTGTAGGGAGATTTACTGGCAATTAAAATTAAATGCAACCCAACCTCCAGGATTAAATAATCATATTTCCATTAAACCATATTTGGTTATTTGGTTAGGAGGTCTGAGAAGTTTTGATGAATTGCTAATAAGTGGGTTATTTTCCAGTAAATCTTATTGTATTAGTATTGTGAGGCAATTTTTAGTAATATATGCTTATGGTTATTCTTAAAAAATTGTTTTTAAAAGGTTTTTAGGTACACTTATATTGATGCCTATGAAGGGATTTTATTATGGGTTTATTTTGGACATATTTTGTGAACATTTTAAAATGTAAATGTGGATAGTGTATGTATAGCTTTAAATGTTTCTGTACTCTTTAACACCTAGGGGTAGTTAAATAGGAGGGGTATTATGTGTTTTCTTTGTACTTGAAAAAACCCTGCATTTGAGTCAGGGCGAAAGCGCTTGTGGTGAATTTGGATTAAAAAAGACTGTTTCACAACCATTTTCCTTTTGTCGCCTGGACCGTTTTTATTGTTTTTTATTAGTACTGTATATACGGTTATTCCACTTGTTTTATACATGGAAAGATTGAAACCCCTGTCAATGTACTCTGTATCATACAGGCTGCTGAGAGGCGACCTGTGCCTGACTTACAGAGCAGTCTCAGACTCTGCCCTAATGGAAATGCTGCACATCCGCAAATCAAATTGGACAAGAATAGTTCACTCCAGGGATTTCAACCTAGCTTGTGATATTAACAGAACATGCTGGGGAGACAGATATATCTCCCAGAAATTGCCACTCCTCTGGAATAAGCTCCCACTCTATGTTAAGCAGAGCTCCTCAATGACATAAATTCGCACCAGGGATGACTCTCATGGACAGGGGCAATCCATGTTGGTAACAAAATCACTTTGTTAAGAATGACCACCGAATCATGGTCAGTAAGGATTCCTGTTTTTTTTTTTACACAGCTAGGCTAGTAAAGGTCCTAGGGCCATTAGTCTAGTAAGCTCCTATGAACTGAAGCACTTCCTCAGAAAACTTGAGGTTGAAAAGGAATCAAATCCCTATCATCCAGGGGTCAACTGTACAGTAAGAGAAAGGAGAGTGAATGAGACCTACCTTGTCCTGTGTGAGAGAATCCATCCAGTGAGGTAACTTGTGATGACTGCCCCTGGCCAGGACAAATAGAAGGGAAAACCAATGCTATCTGGGTCAAAAGGGAGTCACTAACAAGATTTTGGGCCTGTTTCACATGATCTTTTGTGGGATTAGCAACAAAACATTTTCTAGTAGTGGGTTGTCTGGCCTCCTGCAAAACCCGAATCACATCCTCAGAAAACTGGTATTGAAAAGTAATCAAAGCCTTATAATGCAGAGTCAACTGCATAGTGAGAAGATGAGAGTGAATGAGCCCTTATCATGTGTGAGAAGATCCATCCAGTGAGGCAGCTTGACATGATTGTCCCTGGGCATATGAAATAGAATGGAAAACCAATGCTACCAGAGCTAAAAGGGAGTCAATAACAAGATTTTGGGCCTGTCTACATGATCTGTCCGATCTTTTCTAGGATTAGCAACACAAGATTTTCTACTAGTGGCTTTTCTGGCCTCCTACAAAACATAACAGCACATCCTCAAAGAAGTGGTATTGAAAAGGAATCAAAACCATATCACCCAGATAGTCAACTGTATGGTGAGAAGATGAGTGAGTGAGAGAGTCATTGACATGAATGAGAAGATCCATCCAGTGAGGTAACTTATGATGAATGCCCCTGACCAGGTGAAAGAGAATGGGAAATCAATGCTCTCTGGGCCAAAAGGGAGTCACTAACAAGATTTTGGATCTGTCCCACAGGATGATGATGTGTAGGGCCCTTACAAATACAGGAAGAGAGGGATAAGCATACAGGAACATCCCTTTCTAAGTGAAAAGACATAGCATCCACACTCCAAGCCAGAGAACTTGGCACTCTGGAACAGAAGCTAGGAAGCTGTTGGTTCAGAAGGGAAGCAAAATGATTGCTTGAAGAATATCCTACGAATGGATGCCCAGGAAATCCTTCCTGTGAAGCATCCACTCATGATGACTACCTCAGATTGTCTGCCACTAGATTGTGCTCTGAGGGAATGTAAACTGCCTGAAGGGTCAAACAATATCAGATAGCAAAATCTCAATCTATGACAGCCAGTCTGCAAAGATGGCAAGACTTTGTGCTCTCCTGTTTATTTATGCATCACATAACAGTGGTGTTTTCTGTAAAAATCCTGAGGGGACCTGGAACCCCAAGAGAAGGCAAGTCCCAAAGAGGTAAAAATCTGAACTCTCTTTGCCTTGATGTTGACATGGCCTTTTACCTGCTGGAGACACCAGACCCCCCACCCTAATCCTCACAGTTTTAGAGGAAGCCTGCTAACCCAGATCTGAAGCATCTGTAAACAGGAGGAACCTGAAAAGGCAAACCTAGATTCAGAGAAACGTGGTGAATTCACTACTGGAACTCTTTCTGGGCAAGGCAAGAGAGGGACAGGAGAGTCCAAAGGATAACTCTGCAACCAAATTGTCTTGTGATATCACTGAAATTTCTGCATGTGGACCCTGGCCAAAGGAACCACTGGAATGGTGAAGGCCATAAATCCCAGAGGTTGAAAAAGCTATCTTGCCGACACCACCTGCACTGGACGAAAAGACTGGACAAATGCTGTCAGAGAGAGAACCTTGGGAGGAGGAAGAATCATTAATAGGGTCTGCATCCCACATCCCAAGACAATTTGGTCCTCTGAAGCGGGTCAGAACAGACTTCTTGAAATTGAGAGTGAAACCCACAATGCAAAGAATGTTCATGGCAAATTTGAGATCCTGCCAAAGCTTGACAGGGGGTTTGAATAAGCAGGCCATTCAGAAAGGAAAATATGTGAACACCATGGAGTCTGCAAAGAGCTATGACTGGGTGAGACACTGTGAAAAACACTGCTGCTGTAGAAAGACCAAAAGCCAAAGTAGAGAACTGATAATGTGAAGAGAGGGGTGAACAAGAATGTGGAGTTAGGCATCTTTCATGTCCAGAGATACCAGGAATGCCTGGGGAAGCAGTAGAGGAAAAGGTGACTGAACAGTCACAGAACAAAAACAAAGCTCCTACTATTTACTCCTACTTGTAGGTCCACACCAATAGATATCTCTGTCATTTCTAACAATGGTACCCTCATTTACCCAGACTCTACCACCAAACTCCTTGGTATTACAATAGACAACAACCTTAACTTCAACACCCACATTAACAATACTATAAAATCAGTTAACAGAAAAATGGGCTGCCTGTACAGAGTCAAACCCTTCCTTACTCCAATAGCAAGAACTACCATTGCCCACTCCCATCTAATCTCTACTCTACTCTATGCCTCACCAATATACACTAGCCTATCCAAAAAGAATCTTCTCAAACTTGCTACCTCTTATCATAATATTGCCAGATTTGCCACTGGTAAACCCTTCAGAACCCATCACTGTCAGACTCTTAAGCAACTCCGATGGCTTGAACTTCAAAACCAGCTTAAACTCAACCAACTTAGAATTGCCCATAAGGTCCTTTACCAGCCAAACAATACTCCAATACTCTCAGACCTCATAACCCCTTACAAAAATCTTAATGCCTTGCGTTCTTCAAATAAACTACTAGTTAACATCAACAAGTCTCACAACATGGCTGGGGACTCTCTATTCTCAAACACAACTGGGAAAAACTGGAACCTACTACCTACTGAACTTACTTCCCTTCCTTCCTTACCACTCTTCAGACAAAAACTTAAAACCTTCCTCAAAACACACTGGCTGTGCCCTTGTACCAACCCTGACTAACCTATCATTAATGCTACTAATATATTTTCTAGCTGTTCTCTCTCCACTAATTTAATCTTCTGTAGTGCAATGATAAGCATCTAGTAAGAACCTGGATACTATTTTTTTAGTCACTAGCATATTGATATTATCTTGCGCTAAACTTTGTATATAGTTTTTATGTTATTTACTGTTAAATGTATATAATATCTTCTATATCTACTTATTGTTTTTATTCTTATGTAACAATGCCTTATTGGCTGTTTGTATCTGTCTTGGAGCTTTTCTCCCCGGGCCTCCACTGAAAATGGACATATATCCAGCTGGACTAGCCCGGTCAACAAATGTAAAATAAATAAACAGTCAACATTTTGAAAAAAGGGACTTTTAGAAAAGTGTTGAGAAAGGAGAGATCTAGAATGGGTCATCAGAAGTCCAGCTTTTTTGAGGAACAGAGACATTCTACAGTAGAACCCCTTGCCCCTCCAGGATACAAGACCTGGCTGAATAGTCCCTTGAGCCAAAAGGTCCTGAAAAAGAGGAGGAAAATGTGGTAATTGGCAAAGAGGGGACTGAGGTATCCCTGAAAAAGGAGGAAGGGATTTTCAAGTCATTAAACAACCATTTTGGATGACTGAAAGAACCCATGAGTCTGTGGTGATGTGCTCCCCAAAATGGAAAAGATAGAATTAACCTGTGTGAAAGGGAAATCTGGCTGACAGAATAGGGGAATGTTAGATAGTGGCATATTTATCTGGAAAGGAAGACTAAAGAAGAATCCTAAGCAGGTTTCTCAGGACACTTACTTTTGGAGGCTCTGTACCCTTTGAGGGTTGCTTAGGATGCCTATGTGCAAAGGGAGTCTTAGATTGGTAGTTGCTTTGAAACTTATAAATAGGTGAAAGAAAAATATGCTTGTCCTTTACAACCTTCCCTTTATCTTGCAAAGTTTTAATAAGGCCCGCAGCAGCAGCACAGCCAGATAGATTCTAGGTGTACAAGTAAGAGTCTAACATAGTCTTGATGTCTTCAGGCTGAGATTGCAACCTAAGCTAGGAATATAACCTAATAACTGACACTGATGCAGTCACCCTAGAAGAGGCATTAGCAGCATCATAGCTGAATTTGATGGAATGGAGACCTATGAATCAGAACTCAATAAGGAAATAGAGGACTTGGGTTCAGAGTCAGGCATATCAGCCAAAGCACTCCTAAGCTTAGACAACAGAGCCAGAATATACCTGGTCATATAGGGTCTGCTAATCTATGGCCATGAAGGCTATGGTGGCAGACATATATGCCTTCTTACTGTACATGTCCATAGCCCTACTATCCTTACCAGAAGGTAAAAGCTTGGAGGAAGGAATCAACTTATAAGGTTTAACATTTTAGCAATGGTATTCCTGAAGGACAGCTCATAAACAGGAGAAGCAGGGGGAAATATTGTACTCATATAATCTCAAAGCAATAGGGAAATTGATCTGGGAAGAGTAAACAAGGGATTCTTCCCCAGAATGCAGCTAGTCCTCCTCATGAAAAGAATCAGAAGCCCTAAATCTCAAGGAAGAAGTGGACTAGAAAGCAATAGAGGAAAGTACAGACACACCTTGAAAGGGCTTAAAGGCCTTGAGGGCCTTAAAAAGAACCTGAGTGAAATCCTGACTTTCTTTATGGGAGTCCTTTACAACAGGACCACATGCCTGTTCTGATTTTTCTTGAGAGGAAACCGTGCCCTAACAAACTTAACAGGTTCTGCACCCTGCCTAACTTCAACAGGGAAATAAGGTACTTCCCTCCTTTACCAGCATCTGGGGAATCTCTCTAGGCCATTCAGATATAATAAGCAGCAATTCAGATGCAAGCTCAGTCTCAGCAGATGTGCAGATAGCAAGCCCCACATCAGTGTCTAATAATGTTGCAACAGAGGGAGCAGGAATTGGAACCAGACAGTCCCTGGAGATTTCATCTGACCCTAATGAGATCTCTGGCAGAGGCTAGACAGCAGATGCCTCTAAACACAATTTTCTGGACTTCTTTTTGGTAAGTGACTGAACATCTATGCGGCAGAATCAGAAGCTATGGTTCCATGGGCTAACAACTTTAGACAATGGTCTTCTAAATACTCAGATAAAGATAAAAGATGGCTGTGCAGGGTCTTGGGTACAAATGCCTGTCAAATACTGCACTTTGTGTGATTGTGGTCAGTGCCTAAACAGAAAAGGCATGTTTTCTGTCTGCCCATATGGGAAATCTGCCTCCTTCTCTCACATGTCCCATTTCTGAATGACATTTAAAACAAGTAAACAAATAAATGAAATATAAAAAAGAATCCGCAGTAAGGTACTTATCTGCCCTCATCTTGTAGTGGAGACAACGTGGTGAACAACTTATAGACCAAATTTAAAAAACAGCGTTTGGACTGGTGACAAAAAAGTTTGAGGATTTGGTGCTCATACAGCTTATGTACCTTACACCTTGGATGTAGGATATACATCTGGCATATGGCACTTGGAAGGGCCTAAGCTTCAGTATGCTACCGGGATGTATGGGTATTCCTTGCAAGATACCTGTTTTGTAAGGAGTACTGCAACAATGATAAAGAAGGACATCTGTCCATGGTGTCTGTGGATAGCGATATGCAAATAGGCATCCTTCATGACCAGTGTCACTAACAGGGCACACCTATGAACAGCAGAAGCACAGCTTGCTATGCAAATATTCTGCAGGAACTTACTGAGTTGGGGCAGATTCAGTATGGTTCATCCACAAACCAATCCTCCTCTGGCACAAAAAAGAACCTGGAACAGAAGTCCTTGTCCTTTTCATAAATGAGGACCCTTCATATATTACTGCTGCTAGAAACTGTTCCAGAATCTAGCCTACCAGGAAAAAGCTACTTTTGAAGATGATTGGGTATGCCTAGAAAGTGAGAACACTCTTCTTTCATGTAATTTTTCTCACTCAAAGGTGCAAGGCCAAAAAAAATCAATTTGGGCAGTAAAGAAACCTGTTATACAATGTGGGGGGAGAGCAATGGGTGAGACTAGAAAAGGAAATTGTTTCATTTGTTTGTTTACTTGTTTTAAATGTCATCCAGTGACCAACAGTATCACACACACACACTGACCCCACAGAGATAGCAACCTTGCTAGTGGATAGGTTTGATGAAAATTTCACTCCCTTACCCCCTCCTAACTTACAACAAACCTTCCCCCAACCCTACATATCTGAACAGCAGATCCTCAAAGCCTTGTCCAAGGCAAAAAACACAGACTCTATGGGACCAGACGACATCCCAGGCTGTCTTCTAAATGGACTAAAACATGAACTAGCATCACCACTAAGTACCCTTTTTAATCGCAGCCTAACCACCAGTTTTGTTCCTGTGGAATGGAGAACAGCAACAGTTACTCCCCTCCACAAAGGTGGCCTATCAACACACCCAGGGAATTACAGATCCATAAGCCTGACCAGTCTAAGGCCATAGAATGCATCATTATGGACTTCACAGATCAAGACATAGGTGACCTCCAAACCCTGGATTCTCCCATATTTGTCTTTGTGAAGGGCAGACCCTGTCTGTTAAAACTGGTGGATTTCTTTGAAAATGTGACCAAGGCCATTGACAAGGGCAAATAATGTGCACACCGCATACCTCAACCTGAGAAAGGCTTTCAACACAATCCCACATTCAGGCTTTACCGATACACTTAGTAAACTGAATGTAAACCCCTTCATTGTAAGGTAGACTGCCAACTGGATCAAAAACTGGATACGCACTATCAAAGTGGGTGACTCCATGTCAACCAGCAGACCTGTTATCAGTGCCACAGAGGTCAGTGCTGGGCTCCCTACTGTATGGTATATAGTTCTCAAAAGTTCAGGTCAAAACTAAGGGGTTGTGGCTGATCAAGTTTGCACACGACTGAAAACTAGGTGCAATCACTGAATCCCCAAATGATGTCAGTATACTCCAGGACGGTCTCATGCAAACCAATGACTGATGTATTAGTCATGGTCTCAAACTGAATTCAAAGAAATACATCATTATTCTCTTTGCCACAAACAATGCCCCTTACACTATCAAATCAACAACAATACCCTAAGTACCCATGAAGTGGTAAGGGACCTGGATCACATGTTGACTGCAATCTTAACTTCGACCACCATGTGTCTACTGTAGTAAGGAAAGCTTTCTATGTAGCACAGTTGATTAGTAAAGGCACCGCCTCGAGAGCAAAAAAAGTTATAACCCCCCATACTCGGCACTTATCTGGCCCATAACTGAGTATAATGCCCCATTTGGCATGCACCATATTAAGCACCTACAGCAACTAGAGAGACCTCAGAGGTTTCTAACAACAAATATCATGGGGATCTACTATGTGCCTTACACAGACCAACTAAAGTCCCTGTCACTATACTCCGTATCGTATAGACTTCTTATGGGAGACTTATGCCTATCCTACAGAGCAATCCAAGACCTAACCCTAATGAACTTGCTGCATATCCATAAATCAAATAGGACTAGGGCTACCTGTTCCAGGGACCTAAATATGGCCTGCGACTTAAATAAGACATGTCAGATGGACAGATGTATCTCCCAGCAACTGCTGCATCTTTGGAACAGGCTACCAATTCATATGAAACAAAGCACCTCTATGACACTGTTCTAGAGGAACCTGGACAAGTGGATGGCGCACTGCAAATTCTTACAGGAATAGAGCCCACACCCTCTTGGACATGGGTAGTCATCACTAAATGCAATCTTTGGTATTGACTAGTATTTCATTGGTATTACATCAGGATGAAACGGCTAGGCTTAAAATGACCGATGGGGTTGATAGCCTAGTAATTTCCTATGATCCTATGTAGTCATTTCTTGGGGTATCCCATGATGTCCTTCTATATCACTATTGCAGTAATCAAAACAGAAGTGATCGCCTGTCCAGGGCAGCCTGACGTTTGGCCATTAAACAAAAGCTTAATGATCTTTTATGCACCATATGTCACATTTATGCTCTCTATACAGAACATAGGGCATAAAAGGGACATACAGATGCAGCTAGCCAGAACTTTTTTGCCACCAGTTCGGGCACCATTACTGCTAGTTGGTCTGAATGCCTTGTTGCTGCACTGAATCTGTAGCCACAGATAAGTGCCCCATTAGAGTTTTTTTTTTTTTTTTTTGGTCCTGTAGTTTATTTTCCTACCTAGTGTTCATGTCAACCAAGAAGGAAAAATGTCAGTGTGGGAGGCAGATTCCCCATGAAGATTATCACAAACAGTGTCATTTTTTATTTGGCTTCTTCCCACAACCATACCTCTTGTAGTATCTGTAAGGCATTTGTGCCAAAGACACTCAGAAGCCATTTGTCTTCCATGGTCATTTATTCTGAAAACCAATGGCTTAAACAGTTATCTCATGGCAGCATGGCAGAATCCTTCAACCCTGAGATACTCCCGCTAGGTAAGAAGGTGGCCAAGAAGTCTTTGATGGATTCTTTTGCTGTCTAGCTTCCACCGGATGTCCTTCTAGAAGTAGGTAATAGCTTAATAGGTTGTTCAGAATCTCCTAGAGGGATTCCACTAGATATTAGTCAGGAAGGAGGTTCTGGGTTCTCTTATCGAATTTATGGTCAGAACCTCTGGTATTTGTTAGGGCTGACATCTATTCCAAAAAAAGACAAAAACTGAAGCATGTTTCAGTCCATCTAAGGATACTCAAAGGAGAAGGCAAGAGTTTACTCAGGGCTTGTTTTCTGCCTTGATGGCCCTAAAGCATCCTCAAGGGGTTTGGTTACCTGCTCCTCCTTGGACCTCTACCCCTTCTAAACAACTTAGGGAACTGGATTCATGAGATGAGGATTCAGTGCCTAATGAGGCATCTTTGTCAATATTCTTCACAGATGCCATCACCTTTGGCTTATGGTATTGATGAAGAGCAGTCTGTTAGTCCTGAGTGTTTTCGAGGAATTGTCCTTTGGGGACACAATTTCAAGGATAATGGAATACTTTAAGTGGGATTCTTCTCAAGTGGATGATATTCAGAGAAGATATTACAAGTTGCTTCATATGGATACTCCTAAACCATTGGCAGCTCCCCTTGTGTTGGCTGCCTTTTAAGATACTTTCATTGCTACTTCCAAATCTCCTCTCAGCCTCCTGCTCCTAAGAAACCTGATAGATTTTATAAGGTTCCTGAGGACTGTCATTTTTTTATTTACATGCCCTTCTGCTGATCCTGCCATGGTGCCAGTCTCTTCTGACAAACCATCCAAGCTTTTACCCTCTTCCAAACTTTTGCCATCTGATAAGGATAGTGGGACAATTGATAGGATTGGTAAGAAAGTTTACACTGACTCTACTTTGGCCTTTAGGGCTATTAATTACGAGACCCACATCACCAGATATGCTGTGGCCTTGATTGCTCTGACTTGTCAGGTTATTTCTGACCTCCCTGATTCTGAAGACAAATCCTCTACCTTATCGATTTTAGGTTCTGCTTCTGAAGTGGCTTGCCACTCTATTAATTGTAGATATGGTGCTGCTGATGCCTCTTCTAGGGCTGTGGCTTTTGGGTCCATCATGAGGTGTTATTCTTAGCTTCATCTCCAATCTCTGTCTGAGGACATTAAGGCCAAGTTGTTGGGTGTTTCTTTGGATAATAACATCTTTTTGTGACTACATTGCTGACATGTTTAAGTCACTTCAAGAGAAAGGCAAAGCCTTACAGGACCTTAAACATATTTTGTCTCTCCTATTCCTAAGTTCCACAGGAATTATTCTTCTAGATCTGCTTTTGTTCACAGCCAACCCCACCAGGCCTCAAAGGGCAGGAAGGGTGGTAGGCGGGCCCCCTCTGCTAAGGCTTCTCAGATTTATGTGGCCTAGAAGCCTTCTTTATCTGATAAGAATGCTTCTCTGACAATTCACCCTCCTCACTTCTTTTAGACCAGGTTTCTTTGTCCCTTTGGCTTTCCTTTTGTTTTCCCAATCGGACTCTCATCACTTTAGACTCTTGGGTTCTTTCCATTACCTGTCAGGGTTACATCATATATGGACATCTGTCCCTCCTTTTTCAGGGATTCCTAAACCTCCTACAGTGCAACTTCCTCATTTCTCGGTGGTTCTATGGTCCCTGCTGAACCAAGGAACCATTCAACCTGTACCACCTTCCCAAGCAGGAAAGGGTTTTTATTCCAGGATGTTCCTGGTTCCTCAAAAGGAGGAACATGGAGACTGATTCTGGATCTTTCTTGGATCAACACCTTTCTTAAAGTCCCTTGTTTTCAAATGTTTACTCTTCAAACTGTTTCGTCTTATTACCACAGTCTCTTTTGGTGTCCTTGGATCTGAAAAATGCTTACCTGCATATCACTATTCACCCTATTTTCAGGAAACTTTTATGTTTTTGTGTGTCTTCCTTTCATTTTCAGTTCTCTGCTTTGATCTTTGGCTTCTCTACTGTCCTATGAGTATTCACAAAATGCCTAGCTCCTGTGGTTGCTTTCTGCCAACTCCAAGGCATTCAGATTTTCCTCATCTATATGAACTGTTGCTTCTGCTGCCTTCTCCCAGTTGCCTGTTACAGGATCTGAAGTTCACCATCTCTATTCTTCAAAGTCTGGGGTTCACTTTCAACTTCCAAACGTCCTTCCTGACTCCCTCTCAGCATCATGTATATCTGGGATGCAGGATTCAGACAGTGCCAATGCTGGCTTCTCTCCCACCACCAAATGTTTTTTCATTAACAGCCTTCTTTCAGTCCATTTGACTGCCATGCCAGCCAGGGAGTTTCTTCAGGCCCATGGATTCATGGTCTCTTTTATTCCAATGCTTCCTCTTGCCAGACTACATATGCGGAAGCTTCGATGGTACTTCACGTCAGTTTAGCTGCAGCATTGTCACCCTCTAGATTTCACAGTACCTCTCCTTCCCTGCCTAAAGAAGGAAATCGAGTGGTGAATTCAACAGTTTGTTCTCAACCCAGGCCGGCCCTTTCAGCCTCCATTCCCTTCTCAAGAACTGTTCACCAATGCCTCAGACATGGGGTGGAGGGCTTCTTTTGGTCTCTAGCATCCCCATCAGAAGACAGACCATATCAACATCAAGCAGATGACATCTCTGATTCTGGCCCTTCAAAGCGTTTCACCCCATTTTCTCTCCAGGCCCCTACAGTGATGTGGTATGAAAACAAGCCTCTTCAGGCTTGGAAGGTGGCTCTCAAGTTATCAGTTAACTCTTCAGGCAGTACATATTCCTTCAGACCACAATCTAATGGCAGACTCTCTGAGCGGGTCCAAAGCATAGGGTCATGTATGGATGCTTCACAGAGACTTGTCTATAGACATTGTCCTTCAGTGGGGTATTCCTCAGGTAGATCTTTTTGCCTCCCCTCTAAACAGGCAGCTTCCTCTCTTCTGTTCTGTAATTGTTCCGTAGTGTCATGCCATCTGTCTTGGAAGAGGGATGCCCTTTTTTTCCTTGGAAGGGGATGTTTCTTTATACTTTCCCTCCTCTTCCTCTACTTCCAAGAGTCCTGCAGAAGACTAAGCATAAGATTAATTTGGACTCTTCAAAAACATACTACTGACTCTCTTTTGACCAAGACAGCACTGGTTCCCCCTATTAATGCATCTAGCCAGAGGCAATCCCCACAAGGTACCTCACCAGTTGGAACTCCTCATACAAGTCAAGTGGTCTCTCATCCATCCATATTTGTCCACTCAACTGACAATGTGGGTGACAAGGTTTTGTTCTCTTTCACGTAGCTCTTTTCTGAGGATGTGCTCAGGGTTTTACAGAAGGCAAGGAAATCCTCAACCAGAAAATCTTATATGTCTAAACAGAAAAGATTTTCTGTCTGTCTATGCTTGTAACCAGGACCCTTTTTCACAGGAGGTCCCTCTGGTCCTCTCTTATTTGTGCGAGTTGTTCCAGTCTGGCCTCACCTATTCTTCTGTGAAGGCCCTTTTGTCAGCCATTTTGGCTTGTCTGCCCTTGAATCCTCCTTTGACTTTTCATCTTGAGGTCAAACAATTTCTTAAAGGCATCCTGCATAGGCCTTCAAGGAAACCTATTCCTCCTCCTCCTCCTTGGGACCTTAATTTTGTGTTGGAAAATTTGACTCAGGATCTTTCTGAGCCTGCATTCTGCTTCTTTGCAACATTGTACCTGGAAGACTGTTTTGTTGCTGCCTCTTGTTTCTGCTCAGAGGGTTTATGAGCTCCAGGTGCTTATGACCATTGCTCCTTTTTTTTTCCACAGGGACAGGGGATCCCTTTGTATTAATCATTCTTTTATGTCTAAAGTAGTAAATGAGTTGTCTTTGAATTAGTTGGTACAACTTCCTTCCTTTTTCCTCTCTCCTCAATCTGTTAGTGAGAGGGTCCTGCATATCTTGGATCTGCACAGACATCTCAGGTACTACTTGGATAAATCTAAGGCCATGCACAAGTCTGATCAGATTTTAATTCCTTTAATCCCAGAACATTGGGTTTGGCTGTATCTAAGCAAACCATCCCGTCCTAGATATGTAAGGCCATGTCCTTTTGTTATTCTTTTCATTGCAAATCTCTGTCTATGCCTGTTAGAGCTCATTCCAATAGGGCTTTTGCTTCTTTTGGTGCCTTCTTCAAGGGGTTGGACACCAATTCCATCATTGAAGCTGCTACT
The DNA here is from genome assembly GCF_019279795.1 of Protopterus annectens. Classification (NCBI taxonomy): domain Eukaryota; kingdom Metazoa; phylum Chordata; order Ceratodontiformes; family Protopteridae; genus Protopterus; species Protopterus annectens. The sequence goes on from NC_056732.1 coordinate 1,230,846,220, forward strand.
TGGTCTTCAGTGCATAGCTTTATTAAGCATTATATGTTGGATATGGTTTCTAGGGCCAGAGCAGGTTTTGCTGAAACCATTTTATTTAAGTTTCTCAGCCTTTTACCTCCCATTCTAAGCTTTTTAATTCTAGCTTCAGTTTTGGATACTGCAACGGTGATACAGAAGGGCATAGTACAGGTGTGTAAAATCTTACCATAACAGCAGATGTCCTCTTCACTGTTGCAGTATTTGCTCCCTCCCTCCCTCCAACCCCCCCCCTTGTTTGTTCTGTTTTTTGTTTTAAAGTCCCTTCATGCTGAGGGTTTTTCTTCTGCATTTTTCCCTTCTGGATGTGAATGGACTCCTTTGTCCTATGGAGATTGTTCTCTTCTGGGACAATTCAGTTTTGGGCAATTATGTCCATACACCCCTTTTATACCCTGGTGTTCTGTACAGGGAACATAAATGCGATGTATGGTGCATACAAGATTATTAGACTTTTGTATACTGGCCGAGCATTGGGCTGCCCTGGGCAAGAGATGCCTTCTCTTTTAGGATGCAGCAACAGTGAAGTGAAGGAGTTATGGTAAGATTTTCAACAGCTGTACTATCCCAATGTTTACTCTGTCTCATTTTGACATTCCAAGATTGTTATCCAAAGATTCTTTTCTATTTATATTTTTCTGCCATGCACTATTTTCTAGAAAATGGTAACTGCTTAGTGGGTAGTTCATGATATATTTAAAGATATGTTGGTGAAAAAGCTGCTTAAAAATACTGAACTGTCTTGCTGTTTTCATTTAACATTTTAGATATGTCCTTTAAAGGAAAACTAAACAGCAGTTTCTTGTCTAGGGTTGCATCTAAAGAGGGAGTGTCTGAACACTTAAGAAGGCATGCCTTCTGGTAAGCATGCTAGAAATTGTCTCACTGACACAAGAATCCATCAAGTGACAGCCCCATACAATGACATGCTTTTCCACTCAGATGCACTCTGCATAAGCCTGGAGATCCTCAGTAGTCACCACTTAGCTCCATTGCCACATCCTCAGTTTCATACAGTGCCATGTGGTTCTTCAGTTAACAGTCCATTCCCAAATGTGGTCAAAGTAAAAAATAAAAGTACAGTTGTGTAAGTAAACCTACCATAACAGTATATGTTCAAATGATCACTGCTACAGTAACAGTAGCCTTAGCTATATGGTTAGATCCTGCCAAGAATCAGTCCAGCTTACAAAGCTTGAGGGAGCCTTCCATGCACCCATACCATCAGTCAGCTCTAGCTGGGCATACTAAAGACAGTTTTAGGCACCAAGCACTTCACAGCTTTCAATTCAACATGGAGAGGGAGGGCTGATCCCTGAAAGGACAATGCTAGGAACAAAAATAAAAGTGTACATCCTGTCATAAACACACCAAAAATAAAGGTGATGGAGGGAAGAAGTGGCTACTGCAGAGTTCATTTGAATATCCATTGTTAAGGCAATTTTACTTATGCAACTGTTGCATGCACATCATATTTATCACTGCTGCAGTAGCCTTAATTATATGGATAGATTACCCTAGCTTACTACATTTGGAAAGTGAAAGAGAAGGGACCAGAAGCGCCTGGAGAATCTTCCTAGCAAAGCCTGATCTGGATCTAATTAGGCCTGTAATGCCTTGTAAACATATGCACAGTGGACCAAGTTGCTGCTTCCAGAATGCTTTGAGAATCCAACTCTTTGCAAAAAGCCATAGATGAAGTCAAGACTCTGGTAGCATAGGGAGTTGACCACTTACCTGGAATTTTTTTTTTTCTGCATTGAAGTAGCCTTAGACACATATTTGAAAACAGTTTTATCACAGGTTGTCCCTACTTACCTTCACAAGAAATGAGCAATTAATTTGAACATTTGAAAGATTTAGTTCTGTCAAGATAGTACCGAGTTGTCTGTCAACATTCAAGGTATGGGGTATCCTTTCTCCCTAATTTTTAGATGCAGAAAATAAAATATGGAGAAGAAGATATGGTTATCTCATCATAAGAGCTTGCAACTCAAGATACCCTTCTTGCAGAGATCAGAACAATCAGTAAAACTGTTTTACATGTTAAGAACCTCAAGACAGCCAGGTTAGCTGATTCAAATGTAGCAAGTGTTAGCATCTCTAACACAAAATTAAGATCACAAGGAAGGGTCACCAGTTTTCCTGGAGGTTTCTTAGGCAAACCCCCCTTCAAAAACATTTTGACATGAAAATGCATAGAAAGAGGAGGAGAATACATGGACAGACATGCTGAAATGGATGACAAATGAATCTTGGAGGAGTAAGAAAGGCCATAGAATAGCAACACACATATTTTACAATTTTGTAACAACTAGCCCTGAATAGTAGTTGGCTATGTTGCTGGCACCAATTAGAAAACAGTTTCTGTTTGCTAATATATAATTTTCTACTAGCAGGCTTTCTTGTCTCCATTAGTACCTGCTGCTTGTCCTCAGTAAACAGGTGCCTAAAGAGAATTAAGACCCTATCATACAGGCAGTCAGCTGAAGTTGATTGGGGTCAGGGGTGTATCAAACATCTCTGATTTTCTGTGAGTAGATCCATTCTGTGAGGAAGCTTATGGTAATTACCCTAGGCCATTTTCAAAAAATGGGAAAACCACTGTTACTTGGGGCAGAAGGGAGTCACCACAGTGATCTTGAGGGATTTCTTCTGAATCTTAAAAAGTACCCTGGATATCAGTGGAAAGGGTGGAAAAGCATACAGGAACATTCCTGTAAAATAAAAGAAACCCATCTGCCTTCCAGACCTTCCTGTATGGAATCCTGGAGCAGAATCTTGTCAGCTGATTGTTCAGAGAGGAAGCAAAGAGCTCTACTCAAGCAGCTCCCCACATATTGATCAATTCTTGGAAGACCCCTTGATCTAGCTTCCCATTCTTGAGGGTCTGCCCTTGTCCTGCTCAGCTTGTCTGCCACACAGTTTTGCTCTAATAGAATGTATAATGCCTGTGGTGGGAGATTGTGCTATTCCCCAAGCTAACATGGCTAGTCTGCAAATGGGGTATTTCCACCTTTCTTGTCAATGTACCACATAACTGTGATATTGTCTATAACACTTTGAAGTTGTCCCAGGGCTCAAAGATGATTGATAAGTACACTGATCAGGACAAGCTTCTGTTTTATATTTATGTGCTTGCATCTGCCCTTGGTGTCCTGCAGACCTTGCATTTTTATCCCTCCTTCCACTTCTCCACAAGCAATGTTAGAGGCATCTGTGGTGACTGAGTGCTTTGGAACAAGGGAAGGAGAAGGGAAGACAGGGCTTTGGGGATATTTGGTGCCTCTACCAAGTGATTTCTCTTCTGACAAAAACTCCAGCACTGGGATTTGAAAAGACAAAGGATGTTGCTGCAGGGACCAGAGAGACTTCAGATACCATTGTATCTTTCTCATGTGCAGTCTTGCCAGGGGTGTCATGAGAATCATAGATGCCATGAGATGCAAAACACCAAAGTATTCTCCAGCAGTGACTGAAGTCTGATTAGAAAACCTTAGGAATACATGTAGATATAGATCTATTTATCCCGTGCAAGAAAAGCTCTCTGAACTGAAAACAATCTTGGGAGAAGGACTCAAAAAAAATCCTGAATTCCTGACACTTTAAAATAGGTAATCAGGTTGTCTATACAAGGAAAAATCTGGATACACTGAAACCTGTAATGAGATATAACTTGGAGCTAGACACTTTGTGCAGGGGATAGTCCAAAGGTAATGCAGAGAACTGATAATGTGAAGCAGACACACACAACCTTAAGAAATGTGTGCAGTCCAGCTGGATAGGGATGTGATTAGCATCTTTTAAATCTAGCATTACCAGGAAACTTGAATGAGGAAATAAACGCAACATGTTGTTTAGTGACATAATTTTGCATTTGTGCTCTATCACAAACAGGTTTAGCAAAATCCCAAACTGTTCTTCAAGCAGTGTCTTTCTTTGGCACTTAAAACATCCTTAAAAAAAAACTTTCCAAGCATGTGTTGACATGGGGGGGGGGGGGGTAGAGTCTGGTCTGGTGGATGAGGAATTACCCCCGAAAAGGATGGATTTCCTCTCACTGTTATCTGTAATCTTGATGAACAATCTTCAAAACCCATTTGTCTGAAACTGCTTCCAAAGGGAAAAATGGAGATTGAGACTTTCTGGAAGAGAAAAGGGACTGCCAGGTTTAGGTAGAGGAGATGACGTCCCTTAAATAGTCATTTTGACTTGCTGGACTGTCTTTGATTTTGAGGTATCCCAAAATTCTTTTTGAAGCCCCTTGGCATTTCTTCTTAAATGCCTGTTTACCAGCATTTTGCTGAGACTGTTTATTTTATTTATGCCAAAATTGAATAAAGGGTTGGAGAATCTTAGAAAATTTGGAAAAGGAGGTGAAAAATCTTAAAAATTCCCTGTATCAACTTCTTTTTCATTACACTTTTTAATAATCTCTGTTGCAGAGGAACAGAAAACTAAATCTCTATCCAAAAGAGAATTTATTTTTCCCATAATCTGGAAGGTTCTGAGAACACAGACAGACAACCTCCACCAAATAGTACCAGTGGTCATAGAGTATCAACTGGGTCATACACACACTGTAAACAATGAGTAGTGAGGAAATGCAGGCAAAACAGTCCTTAAACTTTCAAAATTACTCAGAATAAACTAACTTATGAGCCTAACAACTGAAAATCATGCACTGTTTACCTCAATATTTATCAATAATCTTCCCATCATCTTCAGAAAGAGTATGATTGGACTGAGTCAGGTTTGGGAAGAGTGTATAAAAACTTAGAAGACTGAGGAACTTTATACATTCTATCTACCTTTTTGGGGGTAGCAGGCTGAATATCAGGGAAAGTGCAGGCAGTGACAAACATTCTTCAAGAGATGACAGAACTTGGGGAATGGGTGAAGGTTCTGAAAATTCCTTCTGTAGCAGCTCACAGTATTTTCTGCTGAGGGGCTGAGAATCCTCAGTGGTCTCCAGAAACATTCCTGGAATAGTCTCAGAGAAAAATTAACCTCCTCAGGGAGAATCAGAAACTGAGCTCTCATCCAAGTCTGAATTGGAAAACTGAGGAGAAACTGGTGTATCTGTCCCTTCATCTTCCTGTCCAGATTCAGAATTTTGAATCTCTTCTGGAAAAGTAGTAACCCTCTTTCTTTTAACAGAAACCACCTTATAAGAAGGCCCAACAGCCTGAATTAAACCTTGAGCCAGACCCAGTAAAAGCTACTCCTACATAAGGAAATTTGAGGAGGAATATATACATGTTTAATTTGTTTCTTTTGACAGGAAAAATGGGGCCAACAATGTTATCAATGGCAGGAGCAGCTTCACCAGGGTTTGGCACAACATTCAGTCAAAACATAGAAGCCTTCTTTGTTCCCTCGCCCAGGAATGACCAGAGCGGCTTTACCTTGCCCACTAAGGGGACCGCTACAGCCACCAAGGGTGTGGCTAACCCCTGATCCACAGTGGCTGTAGGTGTTACAACAGACGGATCCAGGATAAAAGAAGAGTGGTCTGAGGGACATGCTCTGGTCACTGCAGAGTCACACCCCTTCAGCTGAGGAAAACTGCTAACCTACTGTAGTGGCAGAGGCTGTTTGTGTAACTTTTTCTTTTTGAGGCTGATAGAATGACCAGCTCTAGGGCTGGTAGTTTGTTCCATGGTCCAGCCAAAAATGGTACCACTTTCCCAGGGAGAACAAGAAGCAAAAGTCTGTAAAAATTTAGTCATTAAAAGTAATTTATTACCCCCCCCACACACACACACACACACAAAACTGCACTTTAAAACAACCAACCCCACCAAAAGTAAAGCCAACACAGTTTCTCCACAAGAAAAAAATGTTTTTCAATTACTTTAAGCAACTTTTAACAGGAAAAAGACAGCTGCCGTTTAAAAGTACAGTCTTGTGACAGTTTATTAAAACATGACTCCTAGCTTAAAAATGAAACTTTCCTAAACCGGAAAGTACAATAAAATAATTTCAATATAGTGGAAGGTTCTTCCCTAAAGGGAACTTATCTGCCCAGCAAAGGAACAGTACAAGCTGACCAATGATCCTAAAGCCTGCACAAGACCGTACTTTTCAGAGGCAGAAAAGCTCTAAAAGGCTTGGTGCTCAAACCTGTCTTTTTAGTCAAATCATCATGAGCTGACTGATGGCTTGGTTGCATCAAAGGTGCTCTGAAGCTTTGGAAGCTGACCAGCTTTTATATCCTTGGCATATTATAACCCCTATAGCTAAGGGAACTGTAGCAGTAATCAACATATGATGAACATCTCTATATTTTCACAATCTGTCCAGCTAATCTTTCCTAGTAACTAGTGTGTGTGCTGGGTCAATGAACCATTATGGAATTCTTAGCTGCATCCAATGAGACAACAGACAGGGTTGGTCACAGGGTTTTTGTAGAAACATTCAGACTTTTCAGGAACCTATGGGAGCAGGTGGGATTTTTAGGGTGAGGGGCTGCAAATCAAGCTCTAACACTACTCAGTCAAATGTTCTCAAATATTCGAAATAATGGAATAGCTACATGTCCAGGACTTTTTCATGCCTTCACCAGAAATTCTCTATCATTAGATTCATGTCCCCCTCAGAAGGTGATATCCTTACACTATAGTATCATGCGTTTCATTTGGAAGCAGAAAGTGGATATGGTCTGAGTAAGAAGGATCTCAGGAAGTCAGACTTCAATATTCCTTCAGTGATGAAGCCCTCTTGCATTCCATCTGAGGAAGCCAACCATGTGGAGGAAGATGATTTGGAGTACTGAGAGAGGCTACACTTTGCCACATGTTCTTAAAATATATATATATATATATATATATATATATATATATATATATATACACACACACACACATATATATATATATATATATATATATATATATATATATAAATATATAAAATATATGTGATTGAAGAAAACAAGGACTGTGGAAAGTATGTGGTGGTATGAACATTTGTTAAATGGGAGTCTGTATGGGCAAGAGGCTTGAAGGAGCTGAAAGAATGCCTTAAAATCACGGACAAGCCCTGCCCCAAAAGTTAACCCATTAAAACTGTATACTATTTCTAATGAAGGTGAAAGCGTGGTCAATCAGAGCAAAAGATTGCTGACACAGACTGATGTTCCCAGTAGATGACAGGGGATGTGTCTATCTGTGGCACAATTATAATTGACCCAGAGGCTTGGGCAAGCTCTGATGCTATGATCCCAATGTCTGCCACCAAATGGGCTAGTTCCAGGCAAGGATACCAATAAACTGGAATTCTGGATTGGGGGACCTCAGGGCAAAGCATGACTAAGGAAAAGTTGTATAAGTAAACTTACCATAACAGTAGATGTTTGAGTAGTTCACTTTTGCTGTAGCTTAAACTATATGGATTACATATTGCCAAGGATATGACAATCAATGAGCTTCCAAAGCTTCTGGGCACTTTTCATGCACACTAACTGCTCAAGGAAAGTGGTAAAAGGTAAATGATTAGGGTGCCAAACCTTTAGAGCTTTCTTACTTTTGTGTAAGGGAGGCTTGAGGCCTGTAAACTGTGTGTGCACGCTAGGAGAAATGGAACTAAAAAAAAATATCCACACCCTAGCATAAAACATAAAATAAGGTGGGTGGAGAGAGGGTTTTCTTACTGCAACAGTGATCGATTTGAATATCTACTGTTATGGTACGTTTACTTCTGCAACTGTACTATGTTCATCCCTAGATCACTGTTGCAGTAGCCTAAGCTATATGGGCTGAATACCAGAGCTTATAAAAAAAGGGAAGAGGAAAAAGGATGAGTCAAGGAACCCCTCAAGAATAGTCCTAGCAAAGCCTGCTCAGGACCAAGGGAAACAAATTGTATTGCTTGGCAGAAGTATGTACATATGTTTAAATTGCTGCCTCCAGTATATTTCTAGAGTCTACCTCTTTCCAAAAATCCAAAGAAATATCCAAAGCTCAAGTAGAAAGGACCCTGATCCTGTCTGGAAGTGTTTTGTTATGGTGAGAATAAAATAAAAGTTGTAGCATAAAACAACCATTTAGAAACTGATTATGGCACAGATTTCTCCTTTTTTCTTTCCTTCTGAAGAAATAAACAGTTGATTAGACTTCCTAAAGTCATTTCCCCTGCCAATGTAGTATCTGAGTTGGCTATGGACATCTAGTTTATTCAAGGTTCTCTCCCTCTATTTTCTGGTTCTGGACAGAAAACAGGGAGATGAAACGCCTGGCTCAAAGTAAACTCTGAATCCAGTTTAGGCATAAAGGAAGGATTTTTTTTTTACCTAAGTTTACCTGTTTTGTGAAAAAAAGGGGATTGGGATGAAGCTCTATAAAAACTTGCAACACAGATATTCTTCTGTTTTCCAAGATACAAACTACAAATCAGCCTCATAAGCAGGTTCAAAAGGAAAAAGTATAAGTTTCTCCAGTACAAAATTTGGATCCCAAGTAGTAGCCACCGGTCTCTAGGTGGACAGATATGTAAAACTCCTTAGAGAACTATTTGATTTGAGGTAAAGTAGAAAGGTGGTTGCTCCATGGGCATAAAAAGAGATGTCTGAGAGATGAACCTTGATAGAGGAATATAAATGCCCAGAGTATCAACATCTGAGAGATCAAAAAGCAGCAATGAGTGGGCTTAGGTACTTTAAATGGCCACTGCAGACACTCATTAGTGGCTGAGATGTAGAGGAAGCAGGCATCAAAACAGATGAAGCTCATACAACTTTTTTCTTCTTGTGGATCAAAGAAAGAACTGAATATGTGGAAGCCTGGTCCAGGTCTCTAATGAAAAAGTGTTTGGTAAGTGGGTAAGCCTTGGAGAGTCGATCTTACCTCATGACTGAAAAATTAGGATTTTAGGTAAATGTTTTAAGTAACAATCACCAAAAGCACCAGCCCAAGCCCTTACCTAACAATTGTGAAAGAAAAGCAAAACTTTTCCTAACAAAAATGATAATTTGGAAGGTATTCCAAGACTAATAAACACATTTTGAGGTAATAATTTTTAAGTAAGAACCACTAAACACAGTATGTCTAGCCCTTAGTAACAAACTTTGACAGAAAAGAAACTTTTCTTCAGAAAAAATGACGTAATGGAAGGAAGTCCCAAAAAGGGTACTTAATCTGTCCAGCCTTGAAGAAACTCAAGCTGACTGATCACTCAAAGCCAGCAGAAAAAAGCACATTTTGAAGGCAAAAAAGATGAGAGGGTTTGGCACCCTAACCACTGACTTTAAATCACTTTCCTTGAGCTGTTCAGTGGTTAGGGTGCATAAAAAGCATCTTAAAGCTTTGGAAGCTAGCCAGTATGATATGATCCATATAGCTTTTGCTACTTGCAACAGTGATCTAATAATGAACATCAAGGTTTATGAGACTGGTTTGTTCTTGCTCCCTAATTTTTTAATCATCTTTTTTGATTTTTCCATTTTGCAGTGTCTATGTGCTGCTCTGTGGATCTCCTTACCATTTTGTACAGCCAGTGACACTCAAGCCTTAAAAAGATCCCGTTTCTTTCTTTGGCATCAACTAGAAAATATTTTCCACTTAGCCAGATATAATTTTCCAGTAGCAGGTTACTTAGCCTCCTTTAATAAATATTTCAAGTCCTCAGAAATTGCGGCATAAAATATACTATCATCATTTATGCAGTGATTTGAAGAAACTGGAAGGTTGGTGTGCATCAAATAACTCCTTGTCCTGTGTGAGTTTAGCACATCTTGTGAGGAAACTTGTGGTTAATTGCCCATGGCCATTTCCAAAAGAAAGGAGAACCTCTGTTGCCTGGGCCAAAAGGGGCTTGACATAATTATCCTGGGAGAGTCCTTCTGAATCTTTAGATGGACCCTTTCAAAGGAAATGGATACAAAAATATTGCTGTTGATGGGAATGAAAAGGCCTCTGTCTTCTAGGGCTTTGTGCAAGGAATCCTAGAGCAGAACTTTGTTAACAGCCTGTTTTGAATGGAGGCAAACAATTCTACTCGAGGAGCTCCCCGCAGACAGACCAGTTCTTGGAAGACTTCTGGGTTCAACGTGTATTCCTTGGGGGGCTGTCCTTATAATGCTCAGCTTGTCTATAACAATATTTTGCTCTGATGAAATCTAACTATAGGAATAGATTATGCTGAGCTGCTAAAATCCTAGGCTGCCGCAACTAGTCTGCAAAGGGGATAGGGATCTGGTTCTGTAGTTTACATACATCACTGTGCTGTGCTGTTGACTGTAATTACTAGCAGGAACTCAAAGATTCTTAGGTTCACAGGTGAATATTAGGTTAACTGCCTTGAAGGACCATGCTAAACCTAGTCAATATCCTACAGTCAGATGCAAACCCTGTACCTTGAATCTATGAGGTGAAGATCTTAACCATTATGCCAAACCACGCACAAGATGTTTCAACAGCATTTATTAGAGCCATAATTTCTTTGGCATTAATGCATTTCAATCTGTTCTGCTTGTTCCACAGACCATGAACTTCCTGGATACAGCTCTCCAAGTACAGTCTGAGGCATCTATGGTTACAGACTGAGTGGAGGCTGCGATGCAAAAAGTGAGACTTGGGTTGAGAGATAACCGAATCATTCACCAGAGTAACTCCCATTTTACAAGGCCCAAAAATGGAATATGAAAACATGGGATGTGCTGGAGTTGGGACAAAACTGATATGAAGAACCACTGGATTTTCCTTACTTCCAGTCTGGCCAAAGGGATCAGGGAGAATTGCGGAGGTCATGAAACCCAGACACCTGATATATTCCCTGGCAGATGTCAGAGACAAAGTGGAGAATATTAGAAATTATTCCTTGTAAAATTCTACTTTGTTCCAAGGAAGATAGGCCATCATGAAAAATATATGCAGGAGATATCTCAGAAGTACCATCCTGTTGAGACTGAAAGAAGACTTCTGTATGTTCGCCTGAAAATTTGGATTAAGTCAGAGATTTTTGACAACCTGTAAAATATGCAAAAATAAAGCAGTCATCTAAATATGGGAAACTGTAAATGCCCTGCAACCTGCAATGGGCATTTATATGTGCGAGGCACTTTGTAAATACCCTTGAAGTTGTGCCAAAGGATAAAGCAGAGAAGTGAAAATGTAAACCATAGTAAATTACAAAAAGCACCTGAAATCTTTGAGAACTGGAATGTGCTAAACATCTTTTATATCCAGAGTTACTAAAAATCTGAGAGGTGTAATGAGGGGCAAGATAAACTATTGAGACAGCATTTTGAGTTTTGGAATTTTGATCAAGGTTCCTTTTTTCTTTGGCAACAAAAAAATTCATGAATGAGATCTTATCCCCATTTGATCTGGGGGAACTGGTTCTACAATCCCCAGAGACAGCATTTGATTTAGGATGGGGGGGGGGAGGAGAGAATTGGTTGGTTGGATGGATGGATGCAGAGGAATCCCTTAAAAAGGAGGAAGGGACTCCCACTGCCAGTTGTATACTTTCTGAATGATTCTCAGAACCCAAGTGATTGATGTTTTCTAGTGTCACCAATGAAGTGAAAATCTAGGCTTTGGGAAAGTTTTAAGGCATTGCCAGGGTGGGGAGGGGAACATTATAAGGCATACAGTGAAATCCATTGTTTAGATTGTTCTTGGTTTTTGGGTTGATCCTCCTTTCTTTTTTGAACTTCCTTGCCATTGCTTTTTGAAATTTTGTTGGACTGTTCCTTGCTGAAATTGTTTATTCTGTTTCTTATAAGAGGAAGCTTAACTGGAAGAAAAACTTTATTTATATTTTGGCTTGGAGGGTTAAAAATCTGAGTAACCCTCTGAATTAGCGTTCCCTTTTCATCATATCTTTTAAGGACCTGAGCAGAAGAAGGTCCAGATAACACCTCTTTATCCAGGGGAGCAGTCAGGAGTTCAGCTTTGACATCCTTTGGTAAGCTTTGGGAACATAAGCAAGCAAGTCTTGTAATCACGGACCCCCACTGCAGCTGCTGTGGACACAGCTTCAGCAGTGCTACAACATTTTAAATAGTGTTTTGTTACAGGAGACATACAATACTGACAAATTCAGAAGTCTTGGTCTCTGAAGAAGGGAGGTCAGCAATTAAGTTTCACATATTGTCAAAAGAAGCCAACAGGAATATGGACATGTGAGCCTGACAGTTCACTATTCCGATGATCAGGAAGTATAAACATTCACCAACCTATCAAATGCTTTACTATCTTTGTAAGAAGGAACAGGATTACTCATCATAAGATGCCTGTCAAAAGATGATTTTGAGAGTGACTGCAGGATCTGATTTAGGATTTGAAAAAAATGTGGGAGTCTGGGGAACCTTACATAATTTATCTAGCTGGTATCAAGTGGCTAACTGTCAGAGAAACTGCTGGTTGCAAAGAAGGCATCCTCTAATTTTGGCAACACAGGAGGAAAGTACAGTTGTGCACCTACCATAAATGTAGATGTTCAAGTGTATTCACTGTTGCAGTCATTACACTTGGGTTATCCTGCTGGCAGGTGACCCGCAGTCAGCCCGAGTTCCAAAGTCTTGGTCCAGCGTTGGTTGCTGTCACCTCTTCCCTGATGTCAGTGCACCAGGGGTATAAAAGTTGCAACCGACGCCATTTTCTTCAGTTTTTCTTGCCCCAGATGTCAGGTGCCCCCAGATAGGAAGGCTGGAAAGATAAAATTATGCCAAAAACATGCATATATTACTATAAACATTTCCTTCATCTACAAACAAATACACCACATAGGTTGTATAGAGTTGAGAAGTACAGAAAAGTCCCAGCAATGAAAAGGGGGATGGTGGGGGGGGGGTAACCTGGACTGCATCAGTGAATACACTCGAACATCTACATTTATGGTAGGTACACAACTGTACTATGTTCATTGTGTTTCACTGTTGCAGTCATTACACTTGGGTAGAATCCCAAAGCTGAGGTTGGGCGTCTGGGTCTAAATAGGATTTGGAGAGGCTACCAGGCCCTGCAGGACTGCAGTGGCAAAGCCTGCTCTGGTTTTAGAGTAGAGAGGTAAGTGGTAGTGCTTGGTGAAAGTGTACACTGAGCTCCAGGTTGCAGCTTCTAAAATCTCTTTGGTTGGTACTCCTCTGAGAAAAGCTGCTGAAGTGGCTGTTGCTCTGGTGGAATGAGGCCTAATGCCCTTAGGCACTGATTTGCCATGCTGTGCATAACAGAAGCGGATGCAGTGGCCTATCCATTTTGAAATTGCCTGTTTTGTAATAGGCTTTCCTTGTGATCCTGCAGCATAGGCTACAAACAGTTGCTCAGTTTTTCTGAAAGCTTTTGTCTTGTCCAGGTAAAATCATAGCTGTCTGTGTATATCCAAAGAGTGCAGTAGTTTCTCCCCTTTATTCTGGGGATTTGGGAAGAAAGTAGGCAAATTAATGGTTTGGTTCAATGCCACATTGGAGACCACTTTTGGCATGAATGTTGGGTTTGTCCTAAGTGAGTCCCTGTCCTGATGAAAAATGATGAAAGGTTCCACAGCCATTAATGCCTGTAACTCTGAGACTCTTCTTGCTGAAGTTATTGCTAGGAGCAGAGCAGTTTTCCATGATAAGAATTTTAGATCAGCTGTGCTGGCTGGTTCAAAAGGAGGCAGTGTGAGTTTTTCTAAAACAAAATTGAGATCCCAAGTTGGTACTGGTGCTCTCCTTGGGGGTCTTATATTTTTTGCCCCTCTGAGGTACTGTCGTAGTAGAGGATGTGAAAAACTAGGAGGTTCCGTATTGTAATGAGCTGAAATGGCAGAGGCATAGATTTTAATTGATGAGAAAGACAGGCCTTTGTCCAGCATCTCAGTTAGGTATTGTAAAATCTGAGGAATATTAGGGGCAAGTGGTTCGAGCCCTTGTGCCTAGTTCCAAGCACAGAGTCTCTTCCATTTTTCTGCATAAGATTTCCTAGTGCTGGGCCTCCTGGCTTCTAAAATAACATCCATAACAGCTTTAGAGAGAGGTGCAGTCTGAGTGGCTACATTATCTGCCATGCTGCCAGATTTAAGGTTCTGAATTGACTGTGCATAATCTGATTGTTTTGTTGAGTCAGAAGATGAAGAATTTGAGGTAGAGGCCAAGCTGGGCCTTGAGACAAACTTTAGGATTGGGTACCAGTGCTGGCGTGGCCAGTCTGGGGCAATCAGGATCATTTTTGGCCTTTCTTGTCTGACTTTTAGGGGTACCTTGGTAAGGACAGGCATTGGAGGGAAGGCATAGACTGTCAGGCCTTTCCAGCTGAATGATAGAGCATCCACTTTCCATGCTTGAGAGTGATAAGTTCTTGTGCAAAATTTCTGTATTTGGTAATTGTGAGGGGGGGCAAAAAGCTCTATGTCTGGGCATCCCCATTTCCTCGTTATCATGCTGAACACCTGTGGGTTTAGTTTCCATTCGTGAGGGTCCATGACATTTCTGCTTAGTTCGTCTGCCAGTGTATTTTTTGTTCCTGGCAGGAATTGTGCCTGCAGATGTACTTGATAAGTCAGTGCTGTGTTCCACAAAGTCATGGCTTGCCTGCATAGGGGGTAGGAATGTGTGCCCCCTTGCTTGTTTATGTACCACATAACTGTGGTATTGTCCGTCTTTATTAATAGTTGTCCTGGATTTAGTAGGTCCTTGAAAGCTGTCAGGGCATTCTGGACAGCTAGCATCTCTTTCTGATTGATGTGAAGATGCATTTGTTCCTTGAGCCATGTGCCCTGAATGCATTTTCCTGCCATATGTGCCCCCCAGGCATAATCCGATGCATCCGTTGTTATTGTCTGTCTGGCTGTGGGCAAAGTGAAAGGCTGTCCCTTGTTGTGCTGACAGGCCTGGGCCCACCATCAAAACTCCTGTTGTAGGCAGGGAATTAAAGTTATGATTGTCTCTAGGCTGTAACAATGCTGAGTCCAAACACTTTTTAGATACCATTGTAGTTTCCTCATATGCAGTCTTGCATATGGAATTAGTAGAATGCAGGATGCCATGAAGCCCAGGGCCTGCAGAACTTTTCTTGCAGGGAGCTGGGCTTTTGTTGCCATCATTTGAAAGTAATGAGTCAGTTGCCTTTGTTTGTCTGGCGTGAGATAAGCAATCTGAGTAGTTGTATTTAAGCTTGCACCCAGGAATATTATCTCTTGTGAGGGCACTAGTTTTGATTTCTTTTCGTTTACTGTGTACCCTAGGCAAATTAGTAATGTTTTTACAAACGCCAGATGCTTTAGAAGAATGTCCTTGCTCTCTGCTTGAATAAGGCAGTCGTCCAATTAGGGATATATTTGAATTCCTTTTTGTCTGCAAAATGCAATTACTGGTGCCAGGCATTTTGTGAAGACCCTGGGTGCAGTAGATAAGCCAAAGGGCAGTGCAGAGACTTGGTAATGCATTGAGCCTGCTATGAAGCTGAGGTATCTTCTGCAAGATTTTCTGATTGGGACATGCAGGTATGCCACCTTGAGGTCTAAAGTAACTAGCCAAGCCTTCTTGCCCAGCATGGGCAGAAGTTCTTGTAGTGTTAACATTTTGAATTTTGGTACATCCAGGAAAGTATTTAGGCTTGACAGGTCCAGTATTGGTCTCCAGGCTTTGTCCTTTCTGGGTACTAAGAAAAGTCTTGAGTAAAATCCTTGTCCCTCTTCTTGCTGTGGAACTTTTTGAATAGCTCCCATGTCCATAAGAGCAGCAATCTGTTTTTGTGCCTCTGCCCATTGGTTTTGTGGCAGGTTTGGCATACCTTTTGGTTTTGGGAGCATGTGAAAGTGGAATCTGTAACCCTGAGAGACAATATTCAGCACCCATTGGTCCTGGGTGATTATGTGCCAGTTTTTTGAGAAAAGTGCTAGCTTCCCCCCTAGGGGTGCTGTCAAAAGGTAAGTGCTTGGCATTTGCAGTGGGAATTCATTGGGACTGTTTCCTATAAGGTTGTGATTTGTCTTCCCCGCCTTTGGGGACTGGAGCACCCCATTGTTTAGGTCGGTAGGAGCCTTGGGGCTGAGATCTGCCTCTTGGGCATCTGTATCTGCCTCTTTGTGGCCTATCTGACACTGGAAAGGACCAATTTTTTGAAGGCCAGTTTCTGCTAAATCTAGGTGGTTGAACCTGTAAGAAATCTTTCACTGTCTGTATTGACTTTGCTTTATCCTCCATTTTCTTTAACACCTCTTCTGCCTTAGCACCAAACAAAGTATCATGCGGTAATGGAGCATCCAATAATTTTACTTTAACATGGTCAGGTAAACTTTATTCTTTCAACCAAGCATGCCTACGAATAACAGAGCCTGTAAATGCGGCTCTACAAGAAGCCTCTAATGAATCAAAACCACATTGCAGAGTATGCTTTCCCACTTGTTCAACTGCATGCAATAAATCCTGCATTTCCTTACTATCAGGACCTTCTGTATTTGAAACCATTTTCTGTTTTAACAATGACATGAGGTACTGTTGGTATTTAAGCATGTGAAACTGACAGTTTAAAGCTCTTACAGCTAAAGTAGCAGAAGTGTAAACCTTTTCCCCCATCTGTCCAGAGCTCTGGAATCCCTATCCGAAGGGACTGGATTTTTAGCAGTGGAAGCCTTAACCCCTTTTGGACCCTGAGAAACTGTTTGTGGGTCTGCAGCAGGGTTTTTGTAAAGAAATTTATGAGAGTCAGGGACTCTGTAGTACCTGTCTGGCTTGACTGGTGCAGAGGGTAAAGAATCAGGAGACAGACTAGATTCAGAAAAAACAATATCAAGCACAGGGGGGGATAGCCAGGGGCCTGTGCTGAGGCAATAAAAGGAAGTCTCTGAGCCTTTTCTTGGATTCTAAATAATCCTAGCTCTCCCAGTGGAAATGCTCCCTCATGGTGTGCAGGGTTTCTCCAAAAGAATAATCCTCAGGTGGAGAGGCTGAAGGTATGGACTCTTCTGCATCAGAGTCCTCATAGGGAGGGAGAGAATATCCCTGATCAGAAGAGGAGTCAGAGGAAATAGAAACCCAGTCAGGGGAATCATAATCAGCGTCTTGCCTGGGCCTTTTGTCAGGAGGGGGATGGGAACCCCTGATTAAAGTAATTAGGTCTTCGGCCATTTTAAGCATCTGTTTCTTTGGCATGGATGACTGTTCTGGAGAATGCTGTACTTGTTTCCTTGTCTGTAATGGTGTTTTTGACTTTGCTGCTGTAGTGGACTTAATAGTAAGCTGTGAAGGTCTGAAAATACCCTCAAAAGCCGATGCCTGCTCAGCGGCTCCGGACCCATCTGAGGGTATAATTTTCCATAGGCCCAATACCTTGAGTTTCCACAGGCCTCGGTGTCTCCACGTGGCTGATGGTTATGGCCTGTGGCTCTGAGGTAGCGGGTGTCAGGGGCTGTGAAAGCGCCTCACTGAGAACCGGCGACTGGCCTAGAAGAGGCTTTGTCGTCGGTTTTGGACCTCGGATGCCTGTCCTTTTCTTTGTCTTTGCGTTTTTTATAGATTCCGGTCATCGGTTGTTCTGACGGCATTATGTAGTTAAACCTTCGGCCAAAATAATGTAAAGCAAAATCAAACCGACGTTTGATAGTGCGTTTATTGAATCTAGCACAAAACTGACTAGTGACGTTGTGGTCAGGGCCTAGGCAAGGAATACAGTAAGAGTGAAAGTCCTTATGAGGTATTTGCTTCCCACAAGAAATACAATTACTAACTTTTACTGACATCGGTCTGGAGCAAGAAAAAGTTTCCCAAATGGGGTACTTAGCTGTATTGAAGTCTTCGGTTCTGAAACTCAATTTTGAAAATCTCAGGAGTCGGCCGACCGGCACTTGTGAACTGCTTTTGCTTCGGGCACCACGCGGCAAGAAAGACTGAAGAAAATGGCATTGGTTGCAACTTTTATACCCCTGGCGCAATGACGTCAGGGAAGAGGTGACAGCAACCGACGCCGGACCAAGACTTTGTAACTCGGGCCGACTGCGGGTAGCCTGCCAGCAGGATAACCCAAGTGTAATGACTGCAACAGTGAAACACGATGAACATCAGCTGCAAGTGGAGGAAAATCTACCTGAAACACAAGTCATAGCATTTTTGCTGAGATTCTGGTATGTCTTATTGTTCCTACAGAAATAACTCTTTCATAATAGTTTTAGAAAAGAATATTTCAGGTAGGGAATCTTAAGAAAACCCTTTCCTCAGAATCCAATTCCCTATTCTGTGGAGTACAAAAGTACAGTTGTGTACACTTACCATAAATGTAGATGTTCGAGTGTATTCACTGTTGCAGTCATCACATTTGGGTTATCTGCCTGCAGGTAGCCCTCAGCCGGCCTGAATACCAGTGTTGAGATTTCTGCGTTGGATGCTGTCGCTTCTTCCATGATGTCAGGTCGTCGGGGTATAAAACATGCAGCCGATGCCATTACATCAGTTTTTCTTGCCCCAGATGTTAGGTGCCCCCAAAATAGGAAGCAATTATATGGTGTAGAACACCCCCAACAAAAAGCAAATACACATAGTATAAGATATGCCAAACCAAAAAGAATAGGTGAAAGCACAATCAGGGGGCTGGAGAGAGGGTAACCAAGACTGCAACAGTGAATATACTCGAACATCTACATTTATGGTAAGTGTACACAACTGTACTATGTTCTTCATGTTTCACTGTTGCAGTCATCACATTTGGGTTGATTCCCAAAGCTAAGAAAGGGTGGAGGTAGATTAAGAAGCATTAGGCCTGGCAATCAGGCCCTGTAAGACTGCTGTGGCAAATACAGCTCTGGATTTAGAAAAGATAGGCAAGTGGTAATGCTTGGTGAAAGTGTGTGCAGAGCTCCAGGTTGCAGCTTCCAGGATGTCCCTGGTAGGGACTCCTCTGAGAAATGCAGCAGAGGTAGATGTAGCCCTAGTGGAATGTTTTCTTATCCTCTGTGGGGTAGGTTTTCCCATGGTGCTTGTAGCAGAAATTGATGCAGTGTGCTATCCATTTAGATATGGTTTGCTTTGAAATTGCCTTCCCCTTTGCCCCTGCAGCAAAGCTGACTAGCAGCTGATCAGATTTTCTGAGAGGCTTAGTCCTGTCCAAATAGAATCTAAGCTATTTGTGCACAAATAGAGAATGCAGTATCCTTTCCCCTTTATTTTGAGGACTAGGGGAAAAAAGTAGGCAAATGAACGGACTGGTTTAAAGCCACACTAGACACCACCTTGGGTATAAAAGATGGGTTAGTCCTGAGGGCAACCCTGTCCACATGGAAGATAATGAAGGGTTCCACTGCCATAAGGGCCTGCAATTCAGACACTCTTCTTGCTGAAGTGATGGCTAGAAGTAAAGCTGTTTTCCATGACAGGAATTTCAACTCTGCTGTAGCAGCCGGTTCAAAGGGGGGGGGGGGTGTAAGTTTTTCCAATACAAAGTTAAAGTCCCAGGCTGGAGTGGGAGTTCTCCTGTGGGGGTCTTAAATTTTTGGCTCCTCTAAGGAACTGTTTTACCAGAGGATGAGAGAAGAGGGGTGGCTCAGTATTATAATGAACTGAGATGGCAGAGGCATGAATCTTAATTGAAGAGAAGGATAGGCCCTTGTGGAGCATTTCTGTTAAGTAATCTAGTATATGTGGTAAACTGGGCATAGTTGTGCCCATCCCTTGAGACTGGCTCCAGGAACAGTATCTTTTCCACTTTTTTGAATAGGATTTTCTAGTACTAGGCCTCCTTGCCTCAAGAATGACATCCAGCACCTGATTACTGAGGGTTGCTAGAGGTGAGTTCAGGGGATTAGGCAGGCTGTAAGGTTCAGGGTCTGAAGCTGAGGGTGCAGAATTTGGACACCCTGCTGGGACAGCAAGGAAGGGGTCTGAGGCAGGTGCCATGGTTGCAGCACTGTCAGACTGCACAAAAGAGGAAACCAGTGCTGGCGTGGCTAGTCTGGTGCAATCAGGATTGTCCTGTTTGATCTTTAGTAGAACATCTGAGAAGAGAGGCAGAGGGGGAAAGGCATAGACTGAGAGGCTTTCCCAGGAAAAGGACAGAGCATCCACCTTCCAAGCTTGGCTGTGGGATTTCTGGTGCAGTATTTGTTCAACTGATAGTTCTGTGGGGAAGCAAACAGGTCCACCTCTGGTGTCCCCATCTGTTCCCCAAGAGCTTGAATATTTTGGATTCCAGTTTCCATTCGTGTGGGTCCATGAGATATCTGCTTAAGTCATCTGCCAGTGAATTTAGTTTGCCTGGCAGGAAATGAGCTTGTAGGTGCACTTGGTTGCTCAAGGTTGTGTTCCACAGAGCCATGGCTAGTCTGCAGAGTGGGTAGGAATGTGTTCCCACCTGCTTGTTTATGTACCAAATAACTGTGGTGTTTGTCTGCCTTTACCAATAGTTGTCCTGGAAGAATAAGGTCTTTGAAGGCTGTCAGAGCATTCTGTACAGCTAACATTTCTTTTTGGTTGATATGCAGGTGCATCTGCTTTGGGTTCCATTTGCCCTGCATGCACTGCCCTGCCATGTGAGCCCCCCAAGCATAGTCTGATGCATCTGTTGTTAGGGTTTGGGTGGCAGGGGGTAGTTAAAGAGTCCCTTGTTGTGGTTGCAGGCCTCTGCCCACCAAAGGAATTCAGCCCTTAGACACGGAATGATAGGAATTATTGTTTCCAGGTCCTGAGAATGTTGACACCACAGACTTTTTAGATACCATTGAAGTTTCCACATATGCAGTCTTGCATATGGAATTAACAGAATGCAAGAGGCCATGAACCCCAGAGCTTGCAATATTTTCCTTGCAGATAGCTGGGTTTTTGTGGCCAGTAGGTTGAAGTAAGTTTTCACATAAATTTGTTTCTCTGGAGTGAGGAATGCCATCTGGGAAGTTGTGTTCAAGCTTGCTCCCAGGAATACAATCTGTTGGCAGGGTACTAGGTGTGATTTCTCTTCATTGATGGTGTACCCCAGTGAAGTTAGAAGTCTCTTTACAAATGCTAGGTGCTGTAGTAGCAAGTCCTGACTTTCCGTCTGAATCAGGCAATCGTCCAAATATGGGTAAATCTGAATACTTCTCTGCCTGCAAAAAGCAATGGCTGGAGCTAGGCACTTTGTGAATACCCTGGGCGCAGTTGATAAGCCAAAGGGAAGTGCAGAGAACTGGTAGTGCATTGAGCCTGCCCTGAAGTGAAGGTATTTCCTGCAAGATTCCCTTATGGGAATGTGCAGGTAAGCTTCATTTAAGTCTATGGTTGCCAGCCAGGCATCCTTGGCTAGCATAGGAAGCAGCTGTTGGAGAGTTAGCATTTTGAATTTTGGAACCACCAGAAAGGTGTTGAGAATAGATAAATCCAGGCTAGGACGCCAAGAGTTTTCTTTTCTGGGAACCAGGAACAGTCTTGAATAAAAGCCTTGCCCCCTTTAGTTCTGCTGGGATAGGTTGAATAGCCTTGATGCTGAGGACAGAAAGTACTTGCTTTTGTGTTTCCACCCACTGGTTTGGGGGGAGGTCTGACCATCCACTTAGGGATGGGAGTGAGTGGAAGTAGAATCTGTATCCTAGGGAAACAACGTTTAAAACCCATTTGTCTTGGGTAATGTATTCCCAGTTTTTTGCATGCAGGGCGAGTTTTCCTCATAAAGGTGCAAGTACTTGAGCAAGGCTTGGGGAGGAAAGGATAATTCATTGTGCAAGTTTACCACAGGGGTGGCTTACTACTCCCTGTTTTGGACGTGGGAGCACTCCACTGCTTAGATCTGTGCATAACCGAAGACTGAAGTCATGGGGGTCTGCTGCCCCTGGGTTTGGACTGAGAAGGCCGGGAAGGGACTGGAAAGGACACGTTCTTTGAAGGCCAATGCCTATTAAATCTAGGTGGTTGTACTTGTAAGAAATCTTTAACAGTTTGCATAGATGTAGCTTTCTCCTCCATCCTTTTGAGAACTTCTTCTGCTTTATTGCCAAATAGGCACTCTTGGTTTAAGGGTGCATCCAGTAATTTTGCTTTGACATGATCTGGCAAGTTTTGTTCCTTAAGCCAAGCATGCCTTCTAAGAACAGACCTAGTGACAGCAGCCCTACAAGATACTTCTAAAGCATCAAAACCACACTGCAAAGTATGTTTACCAACTTGGTCAGCAGAATGCATTAACTCTTGTAAATCTGTTCTGCACAGTCAGGAATCAACATCATTTTCTGTTTAATTAGCCCCATAATATGATGCTACTTTAACATATGAAACCGTCAATTTAAAGCTCTAATGGCCAGAGTAGCAGAGGTATATACCTTCATACCCCATCTGTCGAAAGCCCTAGAATCCCTGTCAGAAGGGGTAGGATTCTTGGCAGTAGTAGTCTTAATGCCTTGTGGTCCTTGGGAAATGGTCTCTGGATCAGCAGTAGGATTCTTGAAAAGGAATTTGTGAGAGTCAGGTACTCTATAGTACCCGTCATGTTTCCTGGGAGCTGGAGGCAAAGTATCCAGGGTAAGGCTGGATTCCAAGAAAACATCATCTACAATCTCCAGAATAGGAGGGATAGCTAGAGGCTTGTGCTAAGGCAGGTTTAAAAATTCCCTGAGTCTCTTTTTGGACTGAGAGCAGTCCTGGGTTTTCCAGTGGAAATGCTCCCTAAGGGTATGCAGGGTTTCACCAAAAGAAAAATCTTCTGGAGGGGAAGCAGAGGGAATGGAATCCTCTGCATCACAATCCTCATAGGTAGATAAGGGTATGTCCTGGTAGTCAGACGGAACAGAGATATCAGATTCTGATCAGAAGAATCTGAAGGAAAATCAGGTCTAGGTCTCTTTGAGGGGGAAGGCTGACTTACGCTAATTAAGGTAATAACGTCTTCAGCCATTCTAATCATTTGTTTTTGAGGCCTGTTGGCCTGAGAATGCGCTTTGGTCGTCGGTTTCCTAGGTGTAGTGAGAACTTCAGGCCTGAGAAATTCAGTATTTTTGGCTTGAAACGAAGTCGGTTTAATATGAAAATCGGTAGGCCTGAATACACCCTCAGAAGCCAGTGCCTGCACAGCGGCTCTGTACCCATTCAAGGTAGAGACATCCGCAGGTTCCATAGTCGAAGAAGCATCTCGTGTCATACCAGACTCTGAATGGGTCTCAGTAGAGGCCGGCGAATCTGTAGAAGCGGGTATCAGGGGCTGCAGAAATGCCTCAGTGAGTACTGGCGGACTGGCAACTAGCTTAACAGTAGCATCGTCGGCAGGTTTGGACCTATGTGGTCTGTCTCTGTCTTTATCCTTACGTTTTTTTTGGAAGATCGGTAGTTGGATGGCTTACCGATGCCATTTCGGAGTACGGAGATCGAGAGCGAAAGTATATAGCTACAAAAACTGCCCGACGACAGACAGTTCGGGCGTTGAACAAGGCACAAAACCGACAGCGAAGGATGTCGTGGTCTGGGCCTAAACAGATGGCGCAGTAAAAATGAAAATCTTTACAAGGTATTTGCTTTCCATAGGCAAGACAATTATTAATTTTTTCTGACATCGGTTAGAGCAAGAAAAAAGGATCCCCAATGGGGTACTTATCTTTTAGAAGACTTCAGGTCTGAAACTTGAAAATGAAAATTAAAGGAGTCGGCCGACCGGCACTTGCAAACTGCTTCTGCTTCTGCTTTGGGCACCGCACGGCAAGAAAGACTGATGTAATGGCGTCAGCTGCATGTTTTATACCCCTGACGACCTGATGTCATGGAAGAAGCGACAGCATTGGATGCAGAAATCACAAGAATCTGGTATTCAGGCCAGCTGAGGGCTACCTGCAAGGCAGATAACCCAAATGTGATGATTGCAACAGTGAAACACGAAGAACATCTTGGTAAAGTCCAATTCCTGCCCCTCAGACCGAGAATCAGAATCAAGAGAGAAGTCTCAGAGCGTAAAGACTGAAATGCTTGAAATAAATTCTTAGCAAAACCCATCCAATTTTTCCTTTTAGTCCTACATGCTACAGAAGAAATATGCCTAACTTTGTCTTTCCTTTTCCTGGGAGATCTCCAGAAAAAAAGATAAACTCAATGAACGGTCCCCCTTCCATGGGAAACAAGCTCCTCAGCAGGGCTTTGCACCGAACATCCACTTCCTCTTCTGATACTGACAAGTATGGTCCTCCCTTACCTGAAGAGGACACCCGAACAGTTCCAAAGGACATGCCTGTTTCTCATTCCATAGCAGCTTCCCAAATAGCAACACCACAGAAATCGAGAAGCAGCAATGAGTGGTCTGAGGTATCTTAAATGGCTACGGCAGGCACTAATTAATGGTTGAGGTGTAGAGGAAGCAAGCTTCAAAACAGAAGAATCCCATACAACTTTTTTATTTGTGGCTCAAGGAGGGATGAAGCAAAGATGTGAGAGCCTGGTCCAGGTCTCTACAGAAAAAGTGTTTGACAAGTGGTTAGCAGAGCCTTGGTGAGTCAGTCCTACCTTGTGACTAAAAAAAAATGAAGTTACATACTTATCATAATGTTCCATTTGTGTTGTCCATTTTCATTCTTCCTCAAATAATGGGACTGGATCTGATCCTTGCATCAGACTTTGACGTTTTATTAACTCGTGGCCACCAATGAACTCTTGAGCTCCTTCCCTACCCATAATGCAACACCCCAACAACACTCAGATCCCGTTTGTAGCTTGTTATGAAGCCTATAAAAGAAATACTATAACTGTTCAATACAAAGGACATAGGTGTTCTGAAGTACTTCATTCCTCCAGAAGTCAGTTATGAAATATGAAAGGGGATGATGGGTGGGGAGCAGAAGAAGAAGAATGAAAACAAACACAGATAGAACATTATGGTAAGTACATAACTTATTTTATCTGCTGTTGTCTATTTTCATCCTTTCCTCAATTAATGGGACAGAGTCCTCAGCTACCTATATTCCTGGGTGGACTCTGTGGAAGGATATTCCTGAGTACGGTTGAGCCAAAGGCTGCTCTTCCCTTGAGACCAAATCTAGTTTGTAATGAGTGATAAAGGTATGAGGATTTGACCAAGTTGCAGCTGCACATACATCATCCACAGAAGCTCTAGAATGGAATTACAGCAGAAGTTGCCATACAGCTGGTTGAATGAGCCTTTAGTGGTTTTGGTAAAGGGAGATTTAATTTGTTACAGATAAACTAGATGCAACTTGTCAGCCATCTAGCTAAAGTTAACTTTGTAAATGATTCACCCAACTTATTATTTGCAAAGGAAACAAATAGCTGATCTGTATTTCTAATCTCTTTTGTCTTGTCTAGGTAGAAACATAATCATCTATGAACATCCAGTAAATGCAGCATATATTCCCCTTTATTTATATATTGTGGTGGTGGTGGGGAGGGACTGGTAAATTAATGGATTTGTTAATGTTGGATTCTGACACCACCTTATGAAAGAAAGAAGCATTAGTACGTAACGTAACCCTGTTCTTTTGAAAAATCAAATATGGGAGCTTAGAAGATAACACTCTAAGGTCTAAAATTCTTCTAGCAGATGTAATTGCTACAAAAAACAGTTTTCCAGGTCAATAATTTAAGATCACATTTATCTGCAGGTTCAAAAGGAGACTCTATTAACACCTGCAGTACCAAATTTAAATCCCATGGTGGCATGGGTCTTTATACGGGGATCTTAGAAGAAGAGTACCATTTAAAAATGATTCGCACAGTTTAGAGAAAGCCAGGGAAGAATTTTGAAAACCCACATGAAAGTTAGAGACTGCTGTGAGTGGAACTTTAGTAGTTGAACTAGCACCCTCATTAAATAAACTCACCAACAATGCTAGAACACAATGAACTGGAGTTGAGAAGGGGTCCATCCGATTCTGTTCTGCCCAGTAAACATGAGACTGATTTGTTCTTGATCCCTGCTAACTTTTTAAATCATCTTTTTTAGTTTCTCCATTTTGCAAATTCTATGTGCTGCTCTGTGGATCTCTCCTTACCATTTTTCTAAGTTGGAAACTCATACATTGCTCTCTGGCTTGGCAAGAGGAGATCCCTAAGCCCAATGCAAGGTGCTTCTTGTGTTACACAAGCCTATGGACTATGGCTCTCTGCAGCAAAGTCTTCGCATTAAAGGTTTTTCAGTGCTCGGAACATATGTCCTGAAAGGAAAAAAAGACAATCATTGCAAATGATAATCTTTCAGGGGAACTTCCATATATACACTTATTGGTGCTTTTTCCCACTAAACACTGAGGGCCAATGAAAAAAAAATCAGAAACTCAAATACCTTCTGCACACAAGTAATGCATTGCAAAGTAAAACTTGTATGATGAAATAGGCCCAAACTATGGAGGTCATCACTCTTGGAAGCTGCAAAGAAGAAAACTGATAGATGCTTGCAAACAAGCACCCATTCACTTTTTACAATTGAAAAGAAGTGCAGATAATGTTTGTTATTCTACTCTTTATGGCCAGGATACCAGCTAATATCCTTGGTGCAAAGAGAAGAGCAGTTCTACACTGGATGTCCAGCTGCAAAGGCATTTTACTGCAGCAGTGACCTTTATGATGAACATCTAGATTTTATGGTAGTACAAAAACGTGTATGGACCAAACCAAGCATGCCACCCCAATGTTGGCAGCTTGAAAGAGCAACACAAGATGCTACAGGAAGAGGTAACCAAATCACTGAAAAAGGGAAGGGGTGAATCTCAACACAAGCACACAGCTCACAATGCAGCTGACATTTTTGCACTCTGAGACAAAAATCCAATGCAAGTCTATAACAAACTGTGAGAGCTAAACCAGAAAAAGTATTAATTTCAAGCCCTTTGACAAGTCAGTAGCTGCCTGATGTTAATGATGTTAACTGGGCTGTATTGTGTACCAGTTCCAAGACGTCACATTTCTTCTGTTGAAAACACTATGAAATATAGTCCAAAGATTTTTCAAACTTACATCTAACGATCAAACTAATTGCCCAGTTGCAAAATTCTTAAAGACTGTTCATCAACATCTTAACATGTAGCTTAAAAGTAAAGTAGCATAAAAGTGTATGTGTGAATAATAAACACATGTAATCATGTAAAACACCAATGGGAAACTCATGTGGTGCAAAATACCAGTGGATTCCAAATGACATGCCAATACTGAATTGTTGTGTACCTTAAAGTATGCAAACCCTGTATAGTTCAATTTCAAAGAATAGAAAGGGGAAGGACAACAGCCTATCATTTTGTCTTTGGAATCACCGTTTTTTTTTTTTTTTGGGGGGGGGGGGGGTGCCAGAACTGCAACCATTATGCACCCATGAAATTTACAGGATCAAAGTCCATTAAGTATTTTTATTTGCGTTTGTTTTCCAGGGTACAGAGCTGATCTCCATGGACCTTTTTCTGACTCAGCCTAGGAGTGTTGCCAGTCAGGCAATGGAAGTTGAGGGAATCAAATCTTTAAAGTATATGAAATGAAAGTCTGGGGAATTCTATGAATTTGTGAAGATAATTTTCTGCAGTACAACTGCTCTGTAAAGTATGTTCCACTTCCAAAACACCAAAAGAAACAAACCAAGCACCTTAGAAACATCAATTCTGAACACTGCAGATCCAGAGTGAAAAAAGTTCCTTAAAGCAATTTACTAAATGTTATGTAATTATTTTTCTTACATAACAGCTCAAAGGTTGCACTAGTAAAGAAACCTCATAAAGGTATCAATACTACCACACTACTACAAGATACATTACACAAATGAAACACTCCATATATGCTAGTTGTTGGGAAAACACAAAATGATGACGCAACAGAATCAAAAAATCATGACACAAACATTATGTACTGAAAAAGTGCATATTCTTTAATTCTCTTAATTAAAAAACATGAGATGTCATGAGCATGAAAATACAAGAAAGTTGTGCAGCTTTGAATTCTAAATAGTGCCGTGACTGTTCCACATTGCTGGCTTGACTGATAACCAAAAAAAAAGGGTCTGTTCTTGTCACACTTACTTGACTAACTTCTGAATCACCTTATTTTTTTTCAAAAGCAAATCCTTACATGAGGCACTATACAGCAAGACAAGTTTTCTTGATCCAGTGTAACCACCACACAGAGGAAACCACACAGATACCCAAGAGCTCAAATTCTAAAACAGAAAATCAACCCTGAAGGGATAAGGTTAAGTCCCACAGCTCAAATATGCAGTGACTTTAAAGCAACATTTAATATGAGGTGCTTGATATGAAACCATTTATCAAAATGGCCTTCAAAAGTTATTTGGACACAGTCTACAAAATTCTTAGTTTGTTATTCTGTACCCTGCAAAGAAATGCACTTGTCAATGAAGCTTTAAGACCACTCAATCACATTTTTTCGCATGATTTCTATGCAGTAATAAGTGTAGTCAACATAAGTTTGGTAAATATGGTGCACTGCAGTGAATTACTTCACATTTCTACCTTTCAAATTGGCAGAATGCTGTCAAAGCAGACTGCAGCCTCAAAACAGACTTACCACTCACATGCTGTGTGTGTGCTAGTAAACAGAATTCTACCACAAACACAGTGCCAGTGTCAGCACTAGCACAGCCGGCTCTGTCGGTAGTTACAGATTGCTAAATTAGTTTTTTGGTGGGGTTGGTGGTCCGAGCATATAATGACAAACCTCTACCGACATTAGATGCTATAAGAATACTCAAGCCCTAGTTTCATGCGGTATATAGGGCTAAATGTGGAGATGCTGTATTGTGTAAAGCCTACTATGGACAACCATATAGAGAATTCTTGGAATGCAACTAGTATGGGAAGCATGACATTAGACAATCTGTAATTATCGAGGAAGTGTGAATAACTAATTCTGGTACATACATACTATTGATTACACAGTAAGAGTCTTGGTTATAGTACAATGCAAACCACTAAGTTATGGAATAGATGCCGTGATCCTAGAATCCTACAAATGAACCAGGCAAATACAAAATGATATTCTGCGTTTTTAACTAAAGTGAGACCCTTTAGTTTGGAGCCTATCTTCTACATTTAGTCCAAAAAAGACTTGATTGGTAGCTTTAATTCTGTAGTCTTCAACAAGAGTATGAAGCAGTTTGGGAAGCTACTGTACTACTATCTGATAATGTAAGAGCTAATTTAGAGGTTAACCACAACAAAAAGTTGTCAAATTGTACAGTAACTGCTGTCTCACAGCCCAGTTAAAGCTTTAGAGTGGTATACTAATAATTACACCCCTCCCAAAAAAATACAACATACTTAAGATAGGAGACATACCCTCAGTTAAAGCTAATAACCACATGGAAAAAACAAATGCATTCTGAGATCTCAACAACTTCATGCTTATTGCCCAGCACATTTTTATGTTCATTTAGTTTCTGGAAATCTACAATACCCAATGTCTTTATGTAATGTGGGACATTATCATAAGTGTGAATAAAGGTGCTTTTTTGAGGTGAAATGAGGAAACATTCCTCAATATGCAACAATTCACAGATGTGGATGTGTTGTAGTCAGTAATTTAATGCAGGTAATTTAGGAAGAAATGGCAGTGGTCCTTTACTGAGGTAAACAAGAGGAAAGATGTAACTGTTATCTTGTGAGCGAGGTTTGGCTTGTGAAATAACAAGTGCACTGCAACACATATGATTCCAGAACTCATAATTATCAGGTCTTTGCACTACGATATGCAGAAGAAACAGTTTTGGACACGGAATGCTGCAGACTTCTTTATAGTTTCAGGGTGCAGGGCAAAAACTGCAGATAGTTTGCTGTGACCTCTTAAGTAAAGTACAAGTTAGAAGCAAAATGCTACTGTGTTAAGTAATATTAATTCAGAAGTAAACATGCCGTGGTCTTCAAATACAGTGATCACTGCCCAGTTCTGGTTTGATATGCCATGATTACCTGACAGCAAAAATTAGTGATTATTTATTTGGTATGCTACAGCTTTTGGCAGCAAGTAGGACTTGGTCATGACACTGACATACTGTGGTCTCCGACTTCTGACAAAGATGTGCTCTGAGCTGTCAGCTGTGGGTCTCAAGTGCTCTGTGTATATTCTTACTGTATAAAATCAGGAAATGATGATTCTTGACCTCTGATTTAATGTTTCTGCTGATACC
This sequence comes from Protopterus annectens, assembly GCF_019279795.1. Taxonomy (NCBI): domain Eukaryota; kingdom Metazoa; phylum Chordata; order Ceratodontiformes; family Protopteridae; genus Protopterus; species Protopterus annectens. The sequence continues at coordinate 1,230,876,240 of NC_056732.1, forward strand.
CTGTGTCTTCCAAAAGTAAAGAAAGTATAACAAAATTCAGGCACAGATTCATGAAAACAACCACTGCAGTGAGAGATGCTGGTGAACTTGATTTAAGGTTAAATCGAACAAATTCAATTATTTGTTTTCAAATTTCCTTAAGGCGTGGACTTCTTCCAGTCCTTGAAATATACCCTAATTCTAAAAGTAGAGTGGATACAGGATATGGTATGCCAACGAAAATGTGTAGTGCAAACAAATTGCCCTGTGATTGCTTAGAACTGTACTTGTCAACAAGATGAAACAAAATGCAAGCTGAATAAGCAATTCCTGTTGACCACCTTGTAAAAATACATTTTTGTGCAAGTAAGAGCTACACCTGCTACTTGCTGTTCTTCATTTAAGTTCAGAAACTATGTCAAAATGATACAAAGCACGTATCGGTTAATGGACCAAATGTTCACATCTGAACTGGAAGAAGAAAGCTTTGTTTCTACATACGAAAACAGTATTAAAGACTAAGGCTGCTCATGATCCGTCTATGGTTTTACACATTGAGGAAGATTAAAAAAATCATATTGTCTTTCATCATTTAAACTGAAATGGCTTCATTTTCTTGCTAGAAGTTATCATAGTTACATGGTGCAGCATTTATTCTTATGGTTATGACTGTCCTTAAATCTCAATCTATGTTTTGGGCGGTACTTTTCCAAGTATGTTAATTGCTTGCTGTTAATGGCTCCCCTGCGTTTTCTAGAAGAAAAAGAAGAAAAAAACATTTTGTCAAACACTACCAGTAAAATACAATCTTGAAATAAGAATATAAGAAAGCATAACACCATTTAAAACACTACTAGAAAGAAATATTTAGGGCTTTATCCACTGAAAAATATGTTTTTAAAAATAAGGTTTTGATAAATTCAAGTATCCAGTAAGACTCAAACCAAGCAGAAACTTTGCAGTGTGGAGGGTATGAAGTTCACTCCTTAAAATATGTTATGCACCTAGTTCACTAATAAAATTCGAACTTTCAAACATGTACTATACACACTCCTCAAAACCGAGGTGGAATCCTTCAAAGACCCCGGGGCCTGTGGAAAATACGGCCCAGACCACAGAATCCTTTATAAACGCATTCTATGAACACCTTCAGGAATGCACGGATCATGCAATCCCAAATAAAACCAAGACCCAATCCTCCAAAGGCAGGCGTCCTGTCTGGTGGACCCGAGCCATAAACAAACTATACAATAGAAGGAGGAAGCTACTACATGATAGAGCAAAATCCCAAAAAGGGAAGGCATCACTGATCAGTATTAGCAAAAAACTACGGGCACTCATAAAATCGTCTAAGGCCAGCTTCGAGAGAAAAATTGCACAGGACACTAAGGATAATCACAAGGCTTTCTTTAGTTACGTTAGGAACCTGGGTGGGAATTCCCAGATATGCTCAGAATTAGTCCAAAATGACAAAAAATACACTGAACCCACAGACATTGCCAACATCCTAGCTGACAGGTTCAGCGCAAACCCCCCCCCCCCACCAAAAAGGCAAATATCTATCCCAGCAGAGTGCTGCCCCCCTGACATCTCAGATAAGAGCCGCCCTCTCCAAAGCAAAAAACAGAGCATCAATGGGACCAGACGGTGTCCCGGGCTGTGTCCTACATGAACTCCAAGAAGAGCTAAACCCAAACCTAAAACTAATGTTCAATCTCAGCTTTACTACAGGGTATGTACCCAAAGAGTGACACACAGCAACAGTAGTCCCTCTCCACAAAGGTGGTGCCTCAACGGATCCTGGAAACTATCGCCCCATAAGCCTGACTAGCTTGATCTGCAAAGCTATGGAAAGGATCATCATGGACCTCATAAATAAAGATATTGGGGACCTACAGACACTGGATCCTACCCAGTTCGGCTTTGTTAAGGGCAGATCCTGCCTCTTAAACCCGGTCAATTTCTTTGAAACAGTTACCAAGGCCATTGATGAGGGGAAGGTTGTCCACACAGCCTACCTGGACCTCGCAAAAGCCTTCGATACAATACCCCACTCAGGCATTATAGATAAGCTCACCAGCTTAAATATAAACCCCTATGTCACTAGATGGGTTGCAAACTGGCTCAAGGACAGAACCCACATGGTTAGAATTGCTGGAGCCATGTCAGACTCCAAACCAGTTACAAGTGGCATCCCCACAAGACTCAGTCCTGGGACCTCTCTTGTTCGGTATATATTTCTCGGAGGTACAGGCCAACATGGAAGGACTGCATCTGACCAAGTTCGCAGATGACTGCAAACTAGGAGTCATAATCGACTCTCCAGCCGACACAAGCATCTTACAAAAGGGCCTCATAGAAACAGACAACTGGTGCCAGAGCCATGGCCTCAAGCTAAACGCCAAAAAGTGTATAGTCATCCCCTTTGGCAAAAACAAGTGCCCACAAATTACCACATAGGTGGTAATCCATTAAGTACAGAAGAAGTAATTAGGGACCTGGGGACCCAAGTTGATAGCAATCTCTCATTTGAAAACCATGTGGCCAAAGTGGTTAGAAAAACATTTTATATAGCCCACCTAATCATGAAGGGATTCACATCTAGATCAGGGGAGGTCATCGTGCCTCTTTACTCATCCCTCATCAGGTCCATAATTGAGTACAATGCCCCTTTTGGGATGTGCCTTACCAGACACCTGCAGCAACTGGAAAGACCCCAAAAGTACCTCACCAAGAGGATCAAAGGGCCCAAACAGATGCCATATGCTGCCCGGTTAAAGAAACTCGAGCTCTACTCAGTGGCATACCGCCTGCTCAGAGGCGATCTGTGCCTGACGTATAAAGCCATGTCCAACCCGGAATTAATGGACATGCTGCACCTCAGAAAATCCAAATCCCATCGAGCTATGCGCTCGAGAGACTTGAACCTCAGCACTGAAATAAATAGGACATGCTGGAGGGACAGATTCATAACCCAGAGGCTCCCTTCACTCTGGAATAAAATCCCAGTCCAGGTTAGGCAGAGTCCCTCATTGACTCTCTTCAAGAGGAATCTTGATGAGTGGATGGGAGATCGTAGGTTTATCCCGGGTATCACTTCAGTGTCACTGTTAGACAGAGGCACAGTATACTAACCTCGAAAAAGAGTATAGCAAAATTCATTTAAAATGGGTGGCGAAAGCCAAACACACTCTGGCTAGGCTTATAAATGCCCTAGGGCAGATAGCCTAGTATGAACCTATGAATAAAATAGTAGGTAGTCCACAGTTGAGTTAAAATGGAGTACCCTTTATTGAAACACACAAGCAAGCGATCATAGTTGAGTATCAGCTTATTCAGAACAAGGGAGTGGTTACAGAGGGTGGTTCTGTTAAGAGAAATAAAAGCATTAAACTCATACCTTTAAACCAAGTCCCCCTTCCCTCTTAACACCACACTTTAAATTGAGACTGTGCTACCTCAGAACTAAAACAAATTAAAATATATAATATAAGAACAGCTTATTAAGGCTACTCTACTAATCCAAACTTTATTAACTAAGACACCAACTCACTAAAAAAATGATTAACTAATTAAGAAACAAAAAGATCGGCCACTAAACATCTATCAGAATAAATATTAGTAACTTATAAATAAACACTTTTAACAAAGATCGCTTTCGTACCTTCATCAGGTTTGTGTGTAAACAACTTATCATAATATAAATGAGCATGTGTATAAATCTACAAGTGAACATCTAAGTAGGTTGAAAACCATAGCTATAATTGCTAAGGTGGAAATACAGTGAAAAAATATTAGAATAAAATAGTGAAATAAACCATTAAGGCCCTGGGGAATCTGTTTAAGTGTGGGGTCTAACTAAGAAAGCACTTAGTCTTGTTCTTCTTTCGGCTTTTCCCAGTTAGGGGTTGCCACATCGGAACTCCGGTCCGCTAATGATTGGCAGTAGATTTTATGGTGCCGAGGCGCCAAGCTCGACGCCCAACCTTCAACGAAGGCACGCCCATTCACACATGTCTTTCTAACGCCACTTGACCGTAGGGAGGACATGCAGACTCCACACAGAAGGCACTCCAGCCAATAATCGAACGGGAGAACCTTAAGCTAAATGAGTAAAAGTATCAGAAAACAGTATCAATGTGAGTTACTTTCATTGTAAAATATTTACAATGTTTGATATTTGTAGCATGTAATGTCAGCCTTGATCAGTCATATAACAGTCTTTTAAACAGTGATACAGTTTTCTGAGTTCTAGTATGCTTTTTATGGAACAATAATAATTAAAGCCCGGTTTTCGAAGAGTTCAGTTTCAGCTGCCACAGTAGGTCATGTTTTTCTAATAGTTTATGGATCTCTCCTTCCAGTTCCAAAAGGTCCACATGATCAGTAATTTGTAATTTAAAGCCAGTGTATCTTTTGTGAAGCTGCAGGGGGCAAGCTAGTGCATTCTGGAACTTATAATTGAACTAAAAAGTACAAGTTCACCAGCACTTAACACTCCGGAGGGTTTTAAAGAAACCTATGGACAACAAATCTAAAGAGAGTTGTTATCTTGACTTTTACTGTTGATTATTACAGGATGATTATTATTATTAGAGAGGATTAGTCCATAATTACAGAAAGCTTATATCTAATGGACATCCTTAAAGAAGCTCCTTCCTTTCTGTATAGGAAAGCCAGAATCATCAAGAGTTGGGTTAAAGGTAGGCCCAGACCACTGGATGCATGCACCAATAAGTGTGGAGCCAAGTGAGTCTTTTGTCATCACATACGAGAGGGAGTCATATTTTGCCCTTATTTAAAGAAACTGATTAAAACCAGTGCAGGAGGTGACTGCAACTCAATTCCGGTGGTTTACAGGGCAAACTGCAATGACTGTGAAGCATTTTGTGTGGAGAAAATGCTCCACAGACTTACAAGAAGGATTTCTTCCCATCTTTCCAAAATCAGAGCGAAGTGCAAAAATAATGCACTGGCTCGGCACCTGCAGCATCACAAGAGACACACTACCTTTAAATTTCAAATTATTGATCATGTGGACCTTTTGGAACCCGAAGGAGACATCCCTAATCTTTTAGAAAAACATGGGACTACTGTGGCAGCTGAAACTGAACTCTTTTAGAAAACTGGGGCTTAATTATTATTGCTCTATAAAACGCAGACTAGAACTCAGAAAACTGCCCCACTGTTTAAAAGACTGATATGGCACTGATTAATGCTGACATTACACACTAATATTATACATGCTAATACTGTTAGAAACAAATATCTAACATTGTAAATACCTTACAGTGAAAATAACTGACATTGGTACCGTTTTCTGACACTTTTACTCATTTAAACTAAGTGCTTCCTTAATTAGATGCCAGACTTAAAAAGATCCCCAGGGCCTTAATGCTTTATTTCTAACCCTTTCACTATTTATTTCTAACATTTTTCACTGTATTTCCACCTTAGCAATTATAGCTATGGTTTTCAGCTTACTTAGGTGTTCAGTTGTAGATTTATACACGCTCATTTATATTCTGATATTTTTTTACACACAAAGTATTTATTTGGTACGGAAGCAATCTTTTGTCAGTTAATTAGCCATTTTGTTAGTGAGGTGGTTTCTTAATTAATAAAGTTTGGATTAGTAGGTTAGCCTTAATAAGCTGTTCTTGTGTTATATATTTTAATTTGCCTACAGCTTTTATGTTTCAGTTCTAAGGTAGCACAGTCTCAGTTTACACTATGGTGTTAAGGGGGTAAGTGGACTTGGTTAAAGGAATGAGTTTAATGCTTTTATTGCTCTTATCAGAACCACCCTCTGTAACCACTCCCTTGCTCCAAACAACCTAATTATATATAAATTAATTAAATGTCTTTAATGCTTTTCATTATACTCAACTAGGATCGCTTGTTTGTGTGTTTCAATAAAGGATATTCCATTGTTAACTCAATTGTGGACTACCTACTATCTTATTATTTTGTAGTACGTTTTAAGGTTCAAAGTTTATTAGTGAACTAGGTGCATAACATATTTTAAGGAGTGAACTTCTCACTCTCCACACTGTGAATCTTCTGCTTGGTTTGTTTTTGACCCAGTATAGCCTGCATACTGGGTATTCTGAGAATTCGAGGGATTTACTTATTTCCAGTTTGATGACCGGGTAGGTCCACTCGGCTTAGGGAGCACGTTTTCAGTGGAGGCCCAGGGAGAAAAGCTCTGCATTGCATAATTTAGTTACATATACAATCATAGTAAAGAAGACACAATTACAATTTCATTTCATGATAGAGAACAGGAATAAATTCTTTGGTTACATAGTATCTAAATATTTAGGATGGCAGTGGTAACTTAACTGAGTGGGTGAATAAAGACTTAGAAGGAAAAGAGAGAAAAAAAAAGGTGGGATGGGTTACTTATAATACGTACAATTATGTTATTTACAATATGTACATTTATGTCAGGTTAGCTTGTACGCATATAGTCAGGAGTTTAAGGGGTGGATTGATTATTAAGCTAGGTGGGAAGAGTGCAGTTGCATTTCCTGTTAGAGGAAAGGTAGGAATGAGTTTTAAAGTTTTCACAAGTCCTTAGAGAGGAAGGAAGAGAATTCCATTTTTTTTGCTAAGGAAAAGGATAGAAGCTGACCAGCACGACAATTGGGTTTGCGAACAGTGATTAGGTTTTGGTGAGTAGATCTTAGAGAGTTCTCTGAGGAGTGTAAGTCTGAAGGATGTTGGCTAGTGCTGGCCGCTTAGTAGGTTGAAAAATTAGTCTGTGGGCTGTAGTAATTTGGGGACAGTCTAGATGGTTGGAGAGCTCAAGCCAATTTAACAAATGAAGGGCAGTACAATGATGGGAGGAGAATTTGGCTTTGGTTGCAAATTTAGAAATCTTATTATAACAGACTTCCAATATGAAGGAGAGAGAGGCAGATAAGTTTGTTAGTAGAGGAGCGCCATACATTAGTGAGGGGAGTAGATAGGTAGTGGTGAGTGTTTATCTGGTGGAAGGAGAGAGAAAATGGATGTTTCTGTATAGCATACCAAGTTTTATACGGGTTTTGTTAATGTTTTGCTGGATGTGAGTGTCGAATTTTAGGTTTTATCAATAGTAACCCCAAGTAGTTTAGCAAAGGGAACAACCTCTATAGTAGAGTTGCTTTGGCCAATAATTTGGAACGAGTTTTTATCAAGAGGGGAAGCTTTTGAAGGAGAGAATAATAGTATTTTGGATTTGTTGGCATTTAGCGAGAGTTGGTTTTGCAGCATCCAGTTTTCAGTGGTGGAGAAAGCAGTTTGGGTCACTGTTTGAAGCTCTGAGAGGTTAGAGGCGCAGCAGACTAAAGTTGAATCTTCTGCATATTGTACAATTTTGGTGTTGGGTATGGCTTTGTGAAAGTCACTAATAAAGATGTTGAATAGCACTGGACCGAATATGGATCCCTGGGGTACCCCAGTGGGGATTGGAAGGAAGGTTGAGGTGCCTTTCCCCCATTTCTCAGCTTGAGACCTGTCAGAGAGGTAGCTTGAGAACCAGGATAAGGTATTCTGGGAGAGATTAAGGTTAGAAAGATGGTTCAAGAGATGGATGTGGGAGATGGTATTGAATGCCTTGAACAGATCTAGTAGAACTGTTGATACTATTTTATAATGCAACTCCCTGAGAAATTTGAAGTCTGTGCCTTCTTTTAATTGACTTAGCTGATCCAATTTTGATTAAAAGTGGAAGACTTAAAATCAGAGCTAAAACAAGCCTATGGCACATGGTTGAAAAGCAAATTTTTATACTAAATAAGGCATTATAAAATATTTGGAATAGGCAAAACATGTTGTTAAAGAAATGACAACTCAGTTCAATTAATGGTGCCCACTTTTACGAAGACTGTCCACAAATCACAATTTTTAGACATTTTGTTCCTTTTATATAAATGGCTATGTCTATCTCCAAAATGGTTTAAAATGATCCAATGGCATTTTCCATAATAATAATAATAAATAATAATAATAATCAATAACCTATACTACTCTGACATTATGAACCTCATGTCAAAAGCAAAGCAGCAGCTGATGCTTGAATTTTAATAAAAAAATTCACTTTATGCTGCACTTTTTTTAAACAATGAGTATGTCACTCCTATATGTGTTCTATGACTTGCAGAAGTATGAAGGGAAGAAGAGTTGGCAGAACCAGCATCTTGAATGAGGGGAAGAAAGTGCTGAGAATGGAAACATCCCAGTATAGATCTTCATTATTCTTGTTTTCTTGGAACCAGAATACAACTCCTTTCACGCACACTGCCGTGATATAGATTTGATGCTGCCTTGGTCGATCAAGTCTGGAATAATGGGAGAAATATTTTATCTGACTGGGCAGTGGAGGACTATATCCTTTAATGGAGGTACTTCCTTCCAAGTCATTCTAAAACCATGTTTAACAATGAAGAGGACCTATTTGTAGTAATGAGCTGCAAATTTCCCATAGATGAGTCTTTGCACAGGGGGAGTGAAGGACCAAGGAGTTGGGAGCAAAAGCAGTGTTGTCAGGCAGAGTTGTCTGGGTAGGGAGGCCTCCCGTATTTAGAGCCCCTGTCTTGTTTTGTCTTAGAATCTTTTCCTAGGCATTTTCTTTGCCTTATGAGGGGGCCTAGATTCCCTATGGGCAAAGGATGTGGGATTTGCAGGGTAGTTTCTCTGGTATCTGGAAATAAAAGAAAAAAAAATGTCTGAAATCATGGGCAAAGGATGTGGGATTTGCAGGGTAGTTTCTCTGGTATCTGGAAATAAAATAAAAAAAATGTCTGAAATCATTATTTTTCCAGCTGTTGTAAGTGTGAAGATTGGGTGAAGATAGGTGAAGGCTGCCAGCCTAGCCATACAGAATTTTGCACATAATTCTGTCATCTGTAAATATTAATGTAAACCACAGGCTTGTTGTTTTAAATGGTAAAAATAGTGTACATGTGGAAAGTACAGTTGTGTACACTTACCATAAATGTAGATGTTTGAGTGTATTCACTGTTGCAGTCATCACTTTTGGGTTATCTGTTTGCAGTAGCCCTTAGTCAGTCTGATTAACAAAGTCTTGGGTCCTGCATTGGTTGCTGTCTCATCTCCCGTGACGTCAGGTAGTCAGCGGTATAAAGCATGCCACAGACGCCATTACATCAGTTTTTCTTGCCCGGATGTCAGGTGCCCCCTAATGGGAAGCAATTAAATATGTATATACAAGGTTATACCTCCAACAAAAAAGCAAACATACCAAAAAGCATTTAAGCATAGCAAAGGAGAATAGAGGTATAGCCAAAAGAAGTCAGGGGGGCTAGAGGGAGGATTACCAGGACTGCAACAGTGAATACACTCAAACATCTACTTTTATGGTAAGTGTACACAACTGTAATATGTTCTTCGTGTTTCACTGTGGCAGTCATCACATTTGGGTAGATTCCCAAAGCTAAGGATGGGAGAAGGAATTTATATAGCATTAGGACCAGCTATAAGGCCCTGCAAGACTGCAGTGACAAAGCCAGCTCTGGATTTAGAGAAAATTGGCAAATGGTAATTCTTGGTGAAAGTATGTACACAACTCCAGGTAGCAGCTTCTAGGATGTAACTGAAACAAACTACTTGCTCAGCAACCAGAGATGAAAAAGAAAGTGGCCACACAGTCGGATCGTATTTTAAGCTTTCTTCCACTTTAATATCACGTGGACTTCTTCAGAAAAAACCAGGACGCCTCCCTATATCCTGGTTTTATAGTCATTATACAGGAAATGGGTGCATGTCCACGATCGTTTTTGTGGGCATGTGCGTGCCCTCGCATACACTGCGTGTTTGCGATGGCGAGAGGAGAGTCCTTGTTGTGGTGTGTGTTCTTGCCAGTCAAGTGGATGTTAGTGGTGATGTGCGTAAGTGCGCACATGCGTTCATACTAGGGGAGTATACGAGCGAGGTGGATTGTAATGGACTTGGTCCAGTGTACAACTTCACATTCGTGCACTCTCCATTATGAGAGAATTATTAGGTAGCTAGAGTTTTGATACAAATCATCTACTCACGTTAGACATTCATTCACAAATGTAGAAGTCTAAGGAGGTATTTTATCGTAAAAAGCGATTACCATTGCAATGTAGTTTTTTACATACAAAATAGCCTTTGTCATATATATATATATATTTTTGTAAGTGAAAGTAATCCTGGCATCATTGGATTATGTATGTATCAAGTTCTATATGGTCAATAGTTATAAATTTCAGTCAACGTTTCATAATGTTTTAAAATATACATACAAATTTGAAAAAAGGAAACGTTTTTTAAAACAGTGCAATTTGCAAACTTTTTATATAAAAAAAGTGTCATCTAATTGTTTTTCACTTTAATACCTGAAGTATAATATCATTGTTTAAGAGAACAACATCATTTCCTGTATAATGACTATAAAACCAGGATGTAGGGAGGCGTCCTGTTTTTTTCTGAAGAAGTCCACGTGATATTAAAGTGGAAGAAAGCTTAAAATACGATCCGACTGTGTGGCCACTTTCTTTTTCATCTCTGGTTGCTGAGCAAGTAGTTTGTTTCAGTTTCATTCGGGTTGCCGAAGCTTCTAGGATGTCCCTGGGTAGGGACACCTCTGAGAAAGGCTGTAGAGGTAGACGCAGCCCTGGTTGAATGTGGTCTAATCCCCTGTGGGATAGGTTTTCCATGATGCTTATAGCAGAAATGAATGCAATGGCCTATCCATTTAGAAATGGTTTGCTTTGAAATAGCCTTCCCCTCTGCCCCTGCAGCAAATGCCACCAGCAGTTGTTCAGATTTCCTTTGAGGTTTAGTCCTGTCCAAGTAAAATCTATGTTGTCTGTGCACATCTAAGGAGTGCAGTATCCGTTCCCCTTTGTTCTATGGATTAGAAAAGAAGGTTGGCAAATGAATGGACTGATTAAGAGCTACACTGGATACTACCTTGGGCATTAAGGAGGAATTGGTCCTGAGGGACACCCTGTCCGCATGAAAGAAGATGAAAGGCTCCACTGCCATAAGGGCCTCTAATTCAGATAACCTTCTTGCTGAAGTGATTGCTAAAAGGAAGGCTGTTTTCCAAGAAAGGAATTTTAACTCTGCACGTGCAGCTGGCTCAAAAGGAGAAAGAGTGAGTTTTTCCAATACACAGGTAAGGTCCCAGGCTGGAGTTGGGGCTCTCCTAGGTGGTCTTAAGTTTTTGGCTCCTCTGAGGAACTGCTTGAGCAGTGGATGAGAGAAAAGGGGTGGTTCTGTGTTGTAATGAGCTGAAATGGCTGAGGCATGAATTTTGATGGAGGAAAAAGAAAGGCCCTTGTGAAGCATCTCAGTTAAGTATTGAAGAATCTGAGGTAAATTGGACGCTGCTGTGCCCATCCCTTGAGTTTGGTTCCAGGCACAAAATCTTTTCCATTTTTCAGCATAAGATATTCTAGTACTAGGCCTCCTTGCCTCCAAAATGACATCCAACACTTGTTTACTGATGGATGGTAACTGAGCGATTAGGTAATTAGCCAAGCTGCCAGGTTCAGGGTTTGAAGCTGAGGCTGCAGAATCTGGCTCTCCTGCTGTGACAGCAGGGTAAGGGTCTGAGGCAGGTGCCATGGCGCCAGCAGTAACACACTGCACAAGAGGGGGTACCAGTGTTGGCGTGGCCAGTCTGATGCAATCAATATCATCCTTGGTTTGTCCTGTTTGATCTTTAGTAGTACTTTGGAGAGGCAGAGGAGGAAAGGCATAAACTGATAGATTTTTCCAGCTGAAGGACAGAGCATCTACTTTCCAAACTTGTTTGTGGGGAGTCCTTGTGCAGAATTTGTCCAATTGGTAGTTCTGGGGGGGAGGCAAACAGATCTATATCTGGGCCCCCCCATTTGTTTATCAACATGTTTAAAGTCTTTGGTTCCAGTTTCCACTCGTGTGGGTCCATGAGATTTCTGCTTAGTTCGTCTGCCAGTGTATTTAGTTTTCCTGGCAGAAATTGAGCATGTAGATGCACTTGGTAGCTCAAAGCTGTGTTCCACAGAGCCATGGCTAGTCTGCAGAGGGGGTATGAATGGGTACCCCCCTGCTTGTTTATGTACCACATAACAGTGGTGTCGTCCGTCTTTACCATTAATTGTCCTGAAAGAATGTGGTCCTTGAAGGCTGTAAGAGCATTCTGTACAGCTAGTATTTCTTTTTGATTGACATGCAGGTGCATTTGACTTGGGCTCCATTTGACTTGAATGCACTTCCCTGCCAGGTGAGCCCCCCATGCATAGTCTGATGTGTCTGTTGTTAGGGTTTGGGCAGCAGGGGGTAGAGTGAATGATAGTCCCTTGTTTTGGTGGCAGGCCTCTGCCCACCAAAGGAACTCTAACTGTAGGCAAGGTATGATAGGAATCATTGCTTCTAGATCCTGAGAATGTTGACACCATAGGCTTTTTAGATACCACTGTAGTTTCCTCATATGCAGTCTTGCATATGGAATTAACAGAATGCAAGAGGCCATGAACCCCAGAGCTTGCAATATTTTCCTTGCAGATAGCTGGATTTTTGTGGCCATTAGTTTGAAGTAAGTTGTCAAATGAATTTGTTTCTCTGGCATGAGAAAAGCTATCTGGGAAGTTGTGATCAAGCTTGCTCCCAGGAATATAATTTGTTGACAGTGTACAAGATGTGATTTCTTTTCATTTATGGTGTACCCCAGACAAGTTAGCACCTTTTTACAAATGCCAGATTATTCAAAAGTATGTCCTGGCTTTCTGCCTGAATTAGACAATCGTCCAGGTACAGACATATTTAAATATTTCTTTGCCTGCAAAATGCAATGACGGGAGCTAGGCACTTTGTGAATACCCGGGGTGCAGTAGATAAGCCAAAGGGCAATGCAGAGAACTGATAGTACATATAGCCTGCTTTGAAGCATAGGTATCTTCTGCAAGATTCCCTGATTGGGATGTGCAGGTAGGCTTCCTTGAAATCCAGTGCTGCCAACCAGGCATCCTTGCCTAGCATATGAAACAACTGGTGAAGAGTTAGCATCTTGAATTTTGGAATCACCAAAAAGGGGTTTAGGATAGAAAGGTCCAGGATAGGATGCCATGAGTTGACTTTTCTGAGTACCAGGAAAAGTCTTGGGTTGAAACCTTGTCCCTTTTCCTCTTCTGGTACAGTTTGAATAGTCTTTAAGCTTAAGAGAGAGAGTACTTGCTTTTGAGCCTCTGCCCAGTGATTTGGGGTTAGATCTGGCCAACCGATTGGGGTTGGTAACGTGTGGAAGTGAAATCTGTATCCTTGGGAAACTATATATTTAAAACCCATTTGTCCTGGGTAATGAGATCCCAGATTTTTGCCTGCAGAGCAATCTTTCCCCCAAAAGGAGCAGTCAGTTGAGAAGTGCTTCGAAGTTTTAAAGTTAAGTCAGTGAGACAGCTTACCGTAGGGGGGAGTCTTACAACTCCCTGATTTGGAAGTGGGAGCCCCCCACTGCTTAGTCCTGTGCATACCCTGGGACTGAAGCCTGGGTGTTCTGCTGGTTCTGGGTTTGGACTGAGAAGGCCTGGAAGAGGCAGGAAAGGACCAATTCTTAGAGGGCCAATGCCTACTAAATCTTGGAGGCTGTATGTGTAGGAAATCTTTAACAGTTTGCATAGATTTATTTTTTTCTCCTTCTTTTTAAGAACTTCTTCTGCTTTGTTGCCAAACAGGTGGTCCTGATTTAAGGGAGCATCCAGCAATTTAGCTTTAACATGATCTGGCAAAGATTGCTCATTAAGCCAAGCGTGCCTTCTAAGTACAGACCCAGTGACAGCAGCCCTGCAAGATGCCTCTAGTGAATCAAAACCACATTGCAAAGTATGTTTTCCAACCTGTTCAGCAGAATGCATTAAATCCCATAAATCCTTATTTTCAGCACAGTCAGGAATCAACATCATTTTCTGTTTAAGCAATCCAGTAATATGCTGCTGATACTTTAACATATGATACTGGCAGTTTAAGGCCCTAATGGCCAAGTTTGCAGAGGTGTATACCTTCTTACCCCATCAATCCAGCACCCTGGAATTTCTATCAGAGGAGGTAGGATTTTTGGCAGTAGTAGCCTTAATGCCCTTGGGTCCCTTGAAATGGTCTCAGGATCCGCAGTAGGATTTTTAAAAAGGAACTTGTGAGAGTCAGGAACCCTGTAATATCTATCAGGTTTTCTGGGAGCAGGAGTCAGGGGCCAAGCTAGATTCTGAAAAGGCATCATCAACAATGTCTAGTACAGGAGGGATAGCTAAAGGCCTGTGTTGGGGCAGGAGTAAGAAATCCCTAAGCCTCTTTTTAGAATCAGAGTAATCCTGACTTTCCCAGTGAAAATGCTCCCTAAGAGTATGCAAGGTCTCACCAAAAGAGAAATCCTCTGGGGGGGGGGGGGGAGCAGAGAGAATAGAGTCCTTTGCGTCAGAATCCTCATAGGTAGATAAGGGTAAATCCTGGTCATCAGAGGAAACAGAAATTTCAGAATCCTGATCAGAAGAATCATAAGCAAACTCAGTCCTAGGTCTTTTAGAGGGGGAAGGTTGGCCTCCCCTGATTAAAGTAATAAGGTCTTCAGCCATTTTATCATTTGTTTTGCGGTCTGGGCGTCGGTTTTCTAGGCATGGTTCGAGTTTTAGGCTTTGAAGAAGAAGATGGTGTCAGTTTAATATGCAAGTCAGTGGGCCTAAATACACCCTCAGAAGCCAGTGCCTGCACAGCGGTTCCGGACCCATCCAAGGTAGAGACGTCTACAGGTTCCACAGTTGAAGCATCTCGCGGCATACCAGACTCTGAATGGGTCTCTGTAGAGGCCTGCGAATCTGAAGTAGCGGGTATCAGGGGCTGCGAAAACGCCTCACTGAATACCGGCAAACTGGCGAGTAGCTTAGGAGAAGCGTCGTTGGCAGCTTTGGACCTAGGCGGCCTGTCTCTGTCTTTATCTTTGCGTTTTTTCAGAATGTCGGTAGTCGGGTGGCTTACTGAAGACATATCTGGATAATTGAACCGAGTACCAAAATATATAGAAGCGTAAATATACCAACGACGAATAGTTTGTTGTTTAAATAAGGTACAAAACTGACAGCGTACCTAGCATGGTCAGGGCCTAGGCAAGGAATACAGTACGAATTAAAATCTTTTATGAGGTATTTGCTTTCCACAAGAAATACAATTATTGACTTTTACTGACATCAGTTTAGAGCAAGAAAAAGTTTCCCCAACAGGGTACTTAGCTTTAGTTGAAGACTTCAGTTCTGAAACTCGAAAACGAAAATTTCAGGAATTGGCCGACTGGCACTTGCGAACTGCTTCTGCTTCGGGCACTGCATGGCAAGAAAGACTGATGTAATGGCGTCGGCTGCATGCTTTATACCCCTGACTACCTGACATCATGGAAGATGAGACAGCAACCGACGCAAGACCCAAGACTTTAAAGATCAGGCCGTCTGAGGGCCACTGCAAGTAGATAACCCAAATGTGATGACTGCAATAATGAAACACGAAGAACATCTGGAAAAAAATGTTACAACAGTGCACTCTACTGACCAAGTAAAGCATGTTGTGACCCTTTGATGTTAAAACTCGGAGCCAGTAAGTCTAGAGTGAGGCATCCTGCCCACTGTTTTAAGGCCAGAGGTAATGGCCAGAATTTGCATGCATAAATGTCCTTTATTGCTCCGGTTTCTGCCCAGAGGTGAAAAATGTAAATGTAATTTCTGTTAGCCTGGGAACCTAGGGAAGTGTGAAGAATGATGTAATGTTAACCAGGAATGTGATTTTAAAACCATGGAGAATCAGAGAGCATTAAGCATTTTTATCTTGACCATCCAACTCACCAGCACTGTCTTTGCTCTATATGTAAGTGCATCTTAGACTTGTGTTTTCTCTTAGAAATGTCAGAACTGTACTACTGAATTATTTTAAGTATTTCTCTGTGATCTTTGAAGTCTTGACTAGCACTGTGTAGTAAAAAGTATTATCTTGTGTTTTGACTATTTGTTATTAAATATTTTTAAACCCTTTCAACTGTGGCTGTTTTTGTAGAGATAATTTAAGCTCTTTAGAGTACTTGTATGCCTTTGGCAAATTGTACAAAGCCACTTCAAATAGCTTTAGCCCTGGGCTATACTACCAACTGGATAATACTATTGCACAGTAATAATTGTTCACCCTTTTATGGGCTTTTAAGTATCTGATAATTATTAGTGGGTGGTGGCAGCTGGTACTACCGTATAGTCTGGGTTATAGTATAGTACAGGCTGTGCTAGCCTTCCCCAGGAGTGTCTGTGTGGTTGTATAAACTCTTCTCAAAGTGTGTGTGTATATGTATCAGCTACTTGGGCAGGGACACGAAGCACTGGTTGGACAGAGAGGGTGTTTGAGGTTTTAGCTTGCCCACTAGGCTGAGATCTGGACCCTATAGCTGCGCCATTTGGGAGTCTTATTGAGGACCTGGAGAGCAAGGGAGCGACCAGCCCTGGCCTGACTGTGATCTCCGTGTGCTCTTAAGGGAAATTGCACTTTACTGTGTGTATTTGTTATCCTTTCCTTCTATATGAGATGCCCCTCACTGGTGTTAGTGGTGAGGATTGAGGCTCCTTGATTGCTGGGGGCCACGCAAGGGCGCCACAGTAAGGTTTAAAAAAAATGTCTGTTTTAGGGAAAAATAAACGATCCCTATTCAAAGGAGAATCTAGCCACTTGGCTTTAATATCCTCAGAAAGGGACAGAGTATAGCTAGCAATACATATCTTCTGATAAAAAATCTTTTAGCAGCTGCTCTGGAAGAAGCCTCTACTGCATCACATCTGCATTTGATGCTATTTCTAGCTCCCTGTGAGGCCTAAGCCACTACAGACATGGACTACTACTAACTGCCAGGGGCTTCCACAGAAGCCAACATTTTGTTTAAATTCCCCAAAACAGACAGCAAATATTTACTCATTTGGGTCTAATAGTTGGGGGCTCTGAAGGCTAGAATGGGAGAGATGCATAAATTATTTCCCAGTCTATCCATTGGTCTGTTGTCTTCATCTGAGGGAAGGTGTAGAAGTTTAGAAGTCTTGCCAGTAGCCATGGAAAACAGAGAAATCTACCAATGGAGTCTTGTACAGAAACTTTCTACCAATGGATTCTTGTACAGAAACTTTCAAACTTCAGGCACCTTGTAAAACCTAGCAAGCCTTTTAGGGGCTGGTGGCTGACAGTCAGGAGCAGAGGAAGTAGATATAAAAGTATTGAAAAAGGCCTCCAGGACAAGAAAAGCAGAACAAGAGCAGTGGTGCCTTCCTCTAAAAGATTACAATATCTGTTTTGAACATCAGAAATCTGTTTGCATTCCCATTCTAATTGTTTCATCATGTTAGAGATGGTTTCCTCAAAAAGAAGCATTCTCAACAAGAAAAACAGGGAGAATAAATATTGGCCTGAAGACTGGATTTAAGAACAGTAGGCCAAAAAGTTATCATCAGAATCTGACTCATCATCCTCAGAAGAAGATTAAACATGCCTCTTTTGAGGGGGTAACAGAGTAGGGGCAGAGGATGCAAAAGATTACGGCCTTAAACAGGCCCTGGGAGAAATCTCTCCACTCCTTTTCCTTGGTAGTGAGAGGAAAAATACAGTGGTGCAAATTAAGCTTACCATTACAGTACATGTTTTAATGATCACTGCTGCAGTAGCCTTAGCTATATGGGTTATATCCCTCCCTGGATATAACAACTAGCTAGCTTCCAAAGCTTTAAGACACCTTCTCATATGCTCAAACTGTCATACAGCTCATGCTGCACTGACTAAAAGTGTGTGTGTGTGTGTGGGGGGGGGGGGGGGGGTTCCTGCCAACACAGAGAAGGCTGACACCTGAAAGGGCACTGCTAGGAAAAAAAAAAAAAGTAAATGCCCACAACGTAGCATAAAAACATAAAAAAAAACAAAGGTGATGGAGGGAGAAGAGAGTGACTACTGAAGTACTGAGCATTTGAACATCTACTGTTATGGTAAGTTTAACTTACACAACTGTACTATGTTCATCATATTGCTCACTGCGGCAGTAACCTTAGCTATATGGGTAGCTAACTACATTTGGAAGGTGGAAGGAGAGGAGTCCAGAATCCAGAGGAGGTTGATCTGGACCTACAGAATGAAACAATCTTGTGTTTTGTAAAAATATGCATACAGGACCATGTAGCAGCTTCTAAAATACTTCTATAACCTGTTTCCAGAAAGCCACAGACTAAGCCAAGGCCCTAGTACAGTGGGCCTTACCTTTGTTATGGTGAGTACAGCAAGAAAGTAATGGTCTTACACAGCCATTTGGAAATGGTCTATTTTGACACAGGCTGTCCCTTCTTCTTATCCTCACAAGAAAAGAACAACTGATCCACAGATCTGAAATATTTAGTTCTGTCAATATAGTACCCGAGTTGTCTATGGACATGCAAGGTATGCAGTATCCTTTCTCCCCCATTTTTAGGTAAAGGAAAGAAAACAGGGAGATACCACTTTAGGCATAAAAGACGGATTAGTTCTCAAAGAAACCCTGTCACAATGGAAAATGAGACAGGATTGACTCACTATAAGAGCTTGCAACTCAGACACTCTTCTTTCAGAGGTCACAGCAATCAGTAAAATTGTTTTCCAAGTTAAGAACAAGTCAGCCAGATTAGCTGGTTCAAATGGAACAAGTGTCAGCTTTTCTAACACAATTTTTTGTTTTATTTTACATTTGTTGACTGGGCTAGTCTAACTGGATATATGTACATTTTCAGTAGAGGCCCGGGGAGATAAGTTCCAAAACAGACATGAACAGACAAGATCCATAATGTTACAAAGACAACAAACACAGAAGAAATATTCCTACACATTTCATAGAGACTAATTACAATATTTAGAGCTAATTTTTAAACAATTACTAGTAGCTAATACAGCTTCAATTTTTTTGCATATGTACTTTCAAGTTGCACTAAAGCACAGTAATTAGAAGAGTGAGTGGAGTTAGTAAAAATACTAGAAACAGTAATGATTGTTTAGTCAGGGTTACTACAAGGACAAAGCCAGTGAGATTTCAGGAAGATTTTAATTTTTTGTTTGAAGAGTGATAAGGAAGGAAGGGAAGTAAGTTCTCTAGGTAGAAGGTTCCACTTTTTCCCCGACTGTATTTGAGAACAGAGTCTCCTGCTATGTTGTTTGCCTTATTAATGTTAATTAGTAGTTTATTCGATGAACGCAAGGTGTTAATATTTCTATAAGGGGTAATGAGGTCTCGGAGTATTGGAGTGTTATTAGGTTGGTAAAGGATTTTATGGGCAATAGTTAGTTGGTTGATTTGAATCTGATTTTGTAGTTCAAGCCAACCTAGTTGTTTGAGATTATGACAGTGATGGGTTCTGAAAGGTTTACCAGTGGCAAATCTGGCTATGCTGTTATAGGAGGTAGCTAGTTTGAGAATATTATTTTTAGAAAGGTTGGTATATATTGGTGAGGCATAGAGAAGAGTAGAGATTAGATGGGAGTGGGCAATGGTAGTTCTGAAGGGTTGGTGTTAAGAAGGGTTTAATTTTATACAGGGAGCCCATTTTTCTGTTAACTGATTTTATAGTGTTGTTAATATGGGTGTCAAAAGTTAAGGTTGTTGTCTATTGTAATCCCTAGAAGTTTGGTGGTAGAGTCTGGTGATATGAGGGTGCCATTATTAGAGATTACTGAGAAATCTATTGGTATTGACCTGTGAGTACGTGTAAAGAGCAGGAGTTTTGTTTTTTTGGGATTCAAAAGGAGGCACCGCTTTGAAAACCATGTCTCAACTATGTTAAATGCCTTTTGGGTTTGGAATTGCAGTTCAGGTGCAGATTTGGCCATACAGATTATTGTCGAATCATCTGCATATTGTATACAAGTAGCATTGGGAATAGCTAGGTAGAGATCATTAATGAAAACTGAAAATAAGAGAGGACCTAGAATAGAGCCCCGGGGTACACCCAGTGTGACTGGCAGGTGAGATGATAGGTTATTTTCCCAGAGCACTGCCTGTTGCCTATTTCTCAGGTAGGAAGTAAACCATTTTACAGATAGAGAATCTAGGGAAAGTGATTTGAGAAGATAAATAAGCAAGGAGTGGTTTACCATATCGAAAGCCTTAGAAAGATCAATGAATAAAGCTGAAGAGAGTTTATTGTTATTGCGGAATCTATTAATGGTGTCAGTAAAGGATAAGAGAGCAGTAATAGGTTCATAGGTTGGTACTAGGCTATCAGCCCTAGGGCCTATACAAGCCTAGCCATAACAATTCCCTGGCTATTTCTTCCCACATTATTTACTTTGTACTATGATATGGCCTAAAGCCATGTTGGCATTTGGCTAGTATGTCGTGTTGAGTGAGATAGCCTATGAGTTGATGATGAATACATTTTTCCATTATTTTTGCTAGGGGGATAGTAGGGCTATGGGCCAATAGTTTAAATAGTCGTTGGAGTTAAAACCTTTGTGTAGGGGGATGATGTGTGATATTTTCCAGATGGCAGGGATGGAACCTTCCTGAATAGTCCTATTTATAAGGATAGTAATGGGATAAGATACTGCTTTAGCTGCTTTTTGCAGATATTCAGCAGGAATCTGGTCAGCGGAAGGGATACAAGGTTTAAGTTTAGCTAGGAGTTTGAAAATGAAATTAGTAGAGATGGGTTGTAGTAGGAAGGTAGGAAGTGTGCTATTCTTAGGGGTTTGTAGGCTGGAAGTGTGAGGGGGTAGCTGACTGGCTAGAGATTGGATGGTTTCTGTGAAGAAGGAGTTAAAGTTATTTGCAGTTTGGAAGGGAGTGTCATCATTAGCTCCTATAGGGGTTGGTGTACTGGAGTGTCCTGGGTAAAGGAGTTTATTAATACTTGCCCAGAATTGTTGAGGGTTATTTTGGTGTGTTTTCTGTATTTTACAGTAAAGGTGTTTTTCTGTCTAAGAGTATAGATTAGCTTTTAGCTGTATTTCTCAGATGTCTAAATGTTTGTTGGTCAGATGTACTTTTAGCAGTTCTCCACTTGGTCCAGGCTTTATTTCGGAGTAGGATTTTTTGCCTAGTGTCTTTGGAGAGCCATGGGGCTGGTTTTGCCCTGATTCTTATTTTACGTTTGGGTGAATGGTGGTCCAGGATAGTTAAGAATTTAGAGTTAAAGTATTGGACAGCCTATTCTATTGGAAGAGTTTTTAGATTAGTCCAATCACAGGCACTAAGTTTGCTTTGGAATAGAGTTTGGTTAAATTGTTTGTTGGAACGTATAGTCCTGTATACTGTTGGGTGAGACATATCTAATCTTTGCCTGACTATATAGGTCAAGCAGTGGTCACTTATATCATTAGGGAAGATACCTACTCTATTAAGATCCCAAGTAGGGGCCACCAGTTTTCTTGGAGGCTTCAAATGCAAAACCCCGTTCAAGAACATTTTAGCATAAGACTGCATTGAAAGAGGAGGATCCATGGGCAGACATGCTGAAATTGCCGATAAATGAACCTTGATAGAAGAATAAGGAAGGCTACAGAATAGCAATTTGCACAAATATTGTAAAACCAGGGAACAACGAGCCCTGAATGGGTGCTGGTTATGTTGCTGGCACTAACTATAAGATTTTCTAGTAGCAGGCTTTCTCGCCCCATTAGTACCTGCTGCACTCTCTCAGTAAACAGGTGCCTAAAAGGAATTAAAACTCTACTGTTCAGGCAACAGACGACCGATGTCAGGGTGTCGCACACCCCGGTTCTTGTACGGGTAAATCCAGACTATGAGGAAGCTTGTGGCAATTGCCCCTGGCAATTTCCAAAAGATGGAAGAGCAGTTGCCTGGGCCAGAAGGAAGCTGCCACAATAATCTTGCGGGATTACTTCTGAATCATTAGAAGAACCAGTGATATTAGGAAAAGCAAATGGGAATATTCTTGTCCAAGAAAGGAAAAGGTATTTGCCTTCCAGGCCTTCTGACATGGAGTCCCGGAAAAGAATCTTGCCAGTTGATTGTTCAGAGAGAAGACAATGAGGTCTACTTCAGGAATTCCCCAGAAATGGATAAAATCTTGGAACCCCCCCCCTAGATTCCATTCAGGACAGGCTGTCCTGGACCTGCTTAGCTGTTTGACATAAAATTTTGCTTTGACAGAATGTAGGATGCCTGCAGATTGAGATTACGCAGTGAAGCTATATCACAAGCTAAAATGGCTAGTTTGCAAAGGGAGCACAACCTGGTTCCATGAGCTCTATGATGGTGATATTGTCTGTAACCACTTGAAGAGGCTACCAAGACCAAAGAGGGTTCAGGGAGTTGAGTGCCTTGATCAGGGAAAGAATCTCCTAGATATGTATGTGCCTGCATCTGTCTTTGGTGTGTCCCCCCTGCACTTTTATCCCTCCTGAAATTGCTCCCCAAGCAAAATCCATAGCATCTGTGGTGAATGAATGCTTTGGAAAAGGAAAGGAGAAGGGGAAATCAGGATTTAAGGATTTCTATTGTCTCCATCAAAAGATTTCTCTTCTGACAAACCCCAGCACTGGGATTTGAAAAGAAAAAGGATGGGATACTGGGACCAAAGAGATTTCAGATGCCACTGCATCTTTCTCATGTGGAGCCTTGCCAGGGGGGTATTGTGAAATTCAAAGATGCCATGAGACCCAAAATCCTGAGATATTCCCTTGTAGTGACCGATGTCTGAGTAGAAAACCTTAGAAATATACCTAGATTACTTTGGAAGAAAAGATCTCTGAACTGAGGTGTCTATTTGACATCCCAAGAACACAATCCTGTGTGAAGAATTCAAGAGGAACCCCAGCTTGTGTAAGAGATCTCTCACCCAAGACAGAGATTCACGACACATTAAAAAAAATAATGCAAAGATAAACAAGTCTAAATATGGAAAATGTGGATACCCTACAGCCTGCAATGAGCTACAAGTGGAGCTAGACGTGTTGTAAACTCTCTTGGAGTAGTGGATAGTCCAAAGGCTGAGGCAGAGAACTGATAATGTAATCCAGATACACACAGCCTTAAGAAACATCTGAAGTCTGGATGAATAAGGATGTGTTAATTCCAGTTTTGTCAGCAAACTTGAAAGAAGAAGAAGAGGTAACAGGTTGTGAATTGACATTTTGAATTCTGGCACCATCACAAACAGGTTTAGGAAAGAATGACTCAGAAAGTACAGTTCTGTACACTTACCATAAATGTAGATGTTCGAGTGTATTCACTGTTGCAGTCATCACACTAAGGTTATCTGCCTGCAGGTAGTCCTCAGTCGGCCCGAATGCCAGAGTCTTTAGTATTTCTGCGTCGGATGCTGTCGCTTCTTCCATGACGTCAGGGGTATAAAACAGGCAGCCGACGCCATTAAATCAGTTTTTCTTGCCCCAAATGTTAGGAGCCCCCAAATAGGGAGCTGGTATATGGTGGGGAATACCACCAGTAAAAAGTAAATTCCAATGCCATTAGGAATGGCCATAGAGAGGAGAGGTAGAAAGACAGAGAAAACCAGGGGGCTGGAGGGAGGGAAACCAGGTCTGCAACAGTGAATACACTCAAACATCTACATTTATGGTATGTGTACACAACTGTACCATGCTCTTCGTGTTTCACTGTTGCAGTCATCACACTTGGGTTGATTCCCAAAGGTGAGGAAGGGGGGGAGGCAGTCAAGAAGTGTTAGGCCTGGCTAGTAGGCCTTGCAAGACTGCTGTAGCAAATCCAGCCCTGGATTTAGAAAAAATAGGTAAGTGATAATGCTTGGTGAATGTGTGTACAGAACTCCAGGTTGCAGCTTCCATAATGTCCCTGGTAGGGACTCCCCTGAGAAATGCTGTAGAGGTGAAAGTAGCCCTAGTGGAATGTGGTCTGATCCCCTCTGGTGTAGGTTTTCCATGGTGCTTGTAGCAGAAATGGATGCAGCGTACTATCCATTTGGAAATGATTTGTTTTGAAATGGCCTTACCCTCTGCCCCTGTAGCAAAGCTGACTAACAGCTGGTCAGATTTTCTAAAAGGCTTAGTCTTGTCAAGGTAGAACCTTGCTGTCTGTGCACGTTCAAGGAGTGCAGGATCCTTTCCCCTTTATTCTGAGGATTAGGGAAGAAGGTTGGCAAATGGATGGATTGGTTTAAGCCACACTGGACACCACCTTAGGCATAAAGGATGGGTTAGTCCTGAGGGAAACCCTGTCAGCATGGAAAATAATGAAGGGTTCCACAGCTATCAGTGCCTGTAACTCAGACACTCTTCTTGCTGAAGTTATGGCTAAAAGCAAGGCTGTTTTCCAAGAGAGGAATTTTAACTCTGGTGAGGCAGCAATAGGGGGAAGCGTGAGCTTTTACAGTACAAAGTTAAGGTCCCAGGCAGGGGTGGGTGCTCTTCTAGGGGACTTTAAGTTGTTAGCCCCTCTGAGGAACTGTTTGAAGAGAGGATGAGAAAACAGAGGTGGCTCAGTATATAATGAGCTGAGATGGCAGAGGCATGAATCTTAATGGAGGAAAAGGATAGGCCTCTGTGGAGTAGCTCTGCTAGGTAATCCTGGATTAGAAGTAAGGAGGGCACTGTTGTGTCCTTCCCTTGAGACTGATTCCAAGAACAATATCTTTTCTACTTTTCAGCATAGGCTTTCCTAGTACTTAGCCATCCTGGCTTCAAGAATGACGTCCAGCACCTGTTTGCTGAGGGTTGCTGTTGGGGTATTCAAGGTTTAAGCCAGGCTGCAAGGTTTAGGGTTTGCAATTGTGGATGCAAAATCTGTCCCTCCTGCTGAGACAGCAGGGTAGGAGTCTGGTGAAGGTGCCAGGGTGGGACTGTTGTCAGGCTGCGTAACATTGGGTACCAGTGCTGGAATGGCCAGTCTGGGGCAATAAGAATTGCCCTTGGCCTGTCCTGTTTTATCTTGAGTAGTACTCTTGAAAGAAGAGGCGGGGGGGGGGGGAGGCATAAATTCAGAGGTGTTTCCCATTGAAAGGATAGGGCATCCACCTTCCAGGCCCTGCTGTGAGGGTTCTTGGTGCAGTATTTGCTCAACTGGTGGTTCTCGGAAGAGGCAAAGAGGTCCACCTCCGGTGTCCCCCACCTCTGGATCAGAAGGTTGAAGGTGTTGGGCTCCAATCTCCACTCGTGTGGGTCTAGGAGATTTCTGCTTAAGTCGTCTGCCAGTGAATTTTGTTTGCCTGGCAGGAATTGAGCTTACAGATGCACTTGGTTGCTCAAGGCTGTGTTCCACAGGGCCATGGCTAACCTGCAGAGTGGGTAAGAATGGGTTCCCTCCTGCTTGTTTATGTACCACATAACTGTGGTGTTGTCTGTTTTTATAAGTAGTTGTTCTGGAAGAATTAGGTATTTGAAGGCTGTCAGAGCATTCTGTACAGCTAGCATCTCTTTTTGATTGACGTGCAGGAGAATCTGGCCTGGGCTCCAGTGGCCCTGAATGCATTTG
This sequence comes from Protopterus annectens, assembly GCF_019279795.1. NCBI lineage: Eukaryota > Metazoa > Chordata > Ceratodontiformes > Protopteridae > Protopterus > Protopterus annectens. Next base: position 1,230,901,663 of record NC_056732.1, read on the forward strand.
TCTGCCATGTGAGCCCACCATGCATAGTCTGATGCTTCTGTTGTCAGGGTTTGGGAGGCGAGGGGTTGAGTGAAAAGCAGTCCCTTGTTGTGGTTGCATGCTTCTACCCACCAAAGGAAATCTGCCCTTAGACAAGGTATGATAGGAATGACTGTTTCCAGGTCCTGAGAATGTTGGCACCAAAAACCTTTTTAAGTACCACTGAAGTTTCCTCATATGCAGTCTTGCGTATGGAATTAGCAGAATACATGAGGACATGAACCCCAGGGCTTGCAGTATTTCTCTTGCAGAAAACTGGGTTCTGGTGGCCATTTGTTTGAAGTAGTTTGTCAGACAGACCTGTTTTTCTGAAATGAGAAATGCCATCTGGGAAGTTGTGTCCAAGGTTGCTCCCAGGAATACAATCTTTTGACTGGGTACCAGTTGTGATTTATTTTCATTGATGGTGTACCCCAATGAAGCGAGAAGTCTTTTTACAAATGTCAGGTGCTGAAGTAGCAATCCCTGACTGTCCGCCTGAATCAGGCAGTCGTCCAAGTATGGGAAAAGTTGGATATTTCTCTGCCTGCCAGTATGCAATGGCTGGAGCCAGGCACTTTGTGAGTACTCTGGGTGCAGTAGATACGCCAAAGGGAAGTGCAGAGAACTGATAGTGCATAGAGCCTGCCCTGAAACGTAGAAATTTCCTGCATGACTCCCTTATGTGGATGTGCAGATAAGCTTCTTTTAAGTCTAGAGTGACTAACCAGGCATCCTTGGCTAGCATAGGGAGAAGCTGTTGCAGGGTAAGCATCTTGAATTCTGGGATCACCAGAAAGGTGTTGAGAATTGAAAGATCCAGGACTGGGCGCCAAGAGCCCTCTTTTCTGGGCACCCGGAAAAGTCTGGAGTAGAAACCCTGACCCCTTTGTTCTACTGGAACAGGCTGAATAGCTCTGATACTGAGCAGGGAAGGTACTTGCTTTTGAGCCTCTGCCCACTGGTTTGGAGGAAGGTCTGGAAACCCTCTTGGGGTTGGCAGTGAATGGAAGTAGAATTTGTAACCCTGGGATACAATGTTTAAGACCCATTGGTCCTGAGTAATGAACATCCAGTTTTTTTGCATGAAGGGCAAGTTTTCCTCCTAGGGGCGCAAGTAATTGGGCAGGGCTGGGAAGGATAACTGAAAAGTCATTGTGAACTTTTTCCATAAGGGGGCGGCTTACCACTCCCTTTGTTTGGGGTGGGGGCACTCCATTGTTTAGATCTCTGCATACCCTGAGACTGTAGTCTGGGTGGCCTGTTTCCCCTGGGTCTGGTCTGGGAAGGCCTGGAAGGGGCTGGGAAGGACCAGTTTTTAGAAGGCCAATGCCTACTGAATCTAGGTGGTTGCACTTGTAAGAATTCTTTGACAGTTTGCATAGATTTAGCTTTTTCTTCCATCTTTTTAAGAACTTCTTCTGCTTTGGTGCCAAACAAACAGTCCTTATTTAAAGGAGCATCTAGTAATTTGGATTCAACATGATCTGGCAAGGTTTGTTGCTTCAGCCAAGCATGCCTCCTCAGTACGGACCCAGTGACTGCAGCCCTGCAAGATGCTTCTAGGGCATCAAAGCCACACTGCAAAGTAGGCTTATTAACTTGGTTTGCAGAATGCACTAGCTCTTGTAAATCTTTATTTTCTGCCCAATCTGGAAATACCATTTTTTGTTTAATTAGTTCCATAATATGTTGCTGGTACTTCAACATGTGAAAATGGCGATTCAATGCCCTGATGGCAAGAGTTGCAGAGGTATATACCTTCTTACCCCATCTGTCTAAAGCTCTGGAATCCCTGTCTGAAGGGATAGGATTTATGTCTGTAGTAGCCTTAATACCTTTAGGTCCCTGGGAAATGGTCTCTGGATCTGCAGTAGGAGTCTTGAAGATAAATTTGTGGGAATCAGGTACTGTGTAGTACCTGTCAGGTTTCCTACGTAAGACTGGATTCCATAAAAACATCATCTACAACATCCAGGACAGGGGGTAAAGCAAGAGGCCTGCGCTGAGGCAACTGTAAAGAGTCTCTGAATCTCTTTTTGGACTGAGGGTAGTCTTGGCATTCCCAGTGGAAATGGTCTCAAACTATGCAAGGTTTCACCAAAAGAAAAATCCTCTGGAGGGGAGGTAGAGTTAATGGATTCCTCTGCATCTGAATCCTCATAGGCTGATAAGGGCATGTCCTGATAATCAGAAAGATCAGAGTCATCGGACTGCTGGTCTGTAGAATCAGAAGGGAACTCAATTCTTTGTCTCTTAGCAGGGGAAGGCTGGCTTCCCCTAATTAGAGTAATAAGGTCTTCAGCCATTCTAAGCATTTGTTTTTGTGGCATGGGAGCTTGAGCATGCTCTTTGGTTGTTGGTTTTCTAGGCGTAGTGTGTACTCTGGGCGTAAGAAACTTGGTTGTTTTGTTTAAAAATGAAGTCTGTTTGATTTGAACATTGGTAGGATGGAATACACCCTCAGAAGCTGGTGCCTGCACAGCGGCGCCGGATCCATCCAAGGTAGAGACATCCACAGGTTCCACAGTCGAAGAAGGATCTCGCGACATACCGGACTCTGAATGGGTCTCAGCAGAGGCCTGTGAATCCAAAGAAGCAGGCATCAGGGGCTGCAAAGGCGCCTCACTGAGTACCAGCGGACTGGTGACTAGCTTAACGTAAGCGTCGTCGGCAGTTTTGGACCTATGCGGTCTGTCTCTGTCGTTATTATTACGTTTTTTCAGAAGATTGGTAGTAAGATGGCTTATCGAAGCCACTTCAGAATACGGAGAACGAGAGTGAAAGAATTTAGCGACAAAGATAGCCTGACGACGAATGGTTCAAGCGTTAAACAAGGCACAAAACCAACAACAAGGGACATTGTGGTCTGGGCCTAAACAGGTGACGCAGTAAGAATGAAAATCTCTGTGAGGTATTTGCTTTCCACAGGCAAGACAATTGTTAACTTTTTCTGACATCGGTTAGAGCAAGAAAAAAGGATCCCCACCGGGGTACTTAGCTTTAGAAGACTTCAGGATTATAACTCAAAAATGAAAATTTCAGGTAGCGGCCGACTGGCATTTGCGAACTGCTTCTGCTTCGGGCTCCTCCTCGGCAAGAAAGACTGATGTAATGGCATCGGCTGCCTGTTTTATACCCCTGACGACCTGACGTCATGGAAGAAGCGACAGCATCCAACGCAGAAATACTAAGACGCTGGTATTCAGGCCGACTGAGGGCAACCTGCAGGCAGATAACCCTAGTGTGATGACTGTAACAGTGAAACATGAAGAACATCTGGTCTCCAAGCATTTTCTTTCTTTGGCACTAGAAACAACAATAATTTTGAACACCACCACCTCCCCCACCTGGGGAAGAGGAATTGGTTACAGCATTCTTTGTGCAGCATGTAATGAAGAACCAGAGGAAATTAACAGCCTGATTCAAAGGAGGATGAATGCCCCCCTGAAAAGGAGGAATTTCCTCATTATTCTGCCATCTATAACCTTGCTGAATGATTTACAGAACCTATTTGTCTGAAACAATCTGTTGCCAAAGAGAACAACAGAGATTCAGACTTTCTGGAAGAAAAATGGGCCAGGGTAGGAGGGGTTCACAAGATCTCTTGAAAACTCATTCAGACTTGTTGGACTGTCCTTAGGTTTGGGAGATTTTGAGACTTCTTTATGGAACCTCCTTGCCATTTCTTCTTAAATGTCTGTTTACCTATATTTTCTTGACACTGTTTATTCTATTTTTTGCCAAAACTGGATGAGGTTGAAAATTTGGAAAAGGAGGGCTGAAGAATCTTTCCCTGGATCACCTTGCCCATTTCATCAAACTTTTTAATCACCTCTGCAGCAGAGGGGCCAAGCACTAAATCTCTATCCATGGGAGAATTTAAAATCTCATTTTTATCATCATCTGGGAGGATCTGAGAATGCAACCATGAAAACTTCCTCAAAAAGTACAGTTTTGTACCTACCATAAATGTAGATGTTCGAGTGTTCACCCTGCTGCAGTCATCACACTTGGGTCCCGCAGTCGGCCCGAATTCCAAAGTCTTGGTCCGGCGTTGGTTGCTGTCGCTTCTTCCCTGACGTCAGTGTGCCAGGGGTATATAAGAGGCATCTGACGCCATTTTCTTCAGTTTTTCTTACCCCAGATGTCAGGTGCCCCCAAAAGGTAGGCAAAATATATATACACATGGCTATATAAAAATAAAACAAAACCCTTAGGTACAAGCAAATACACCGCAGAGGTAGAGTAGGATAAATTGGTAGAGATAAGTCCAGCTAGTTCAGAGGGGATGGAGGGAGGGTAACCTGGACTGCAGCAGGGTGAACACTCGAACATCTACATTTATGGTAGGTACAAAACTGTACTATGTTCATCATGTTACCCTGCTGCAGTCATCACACTTGGGTTGAATCCCAAAGCTAAGGAGGGAAGGTGGAGTCAAACAGGGTTAGAAGGGGCTAATAGGCCCTGCAAAGCTGCAGTGGCAAAACCAGCTCTAGTCTTAGAGTAAAGAGGTAAGTGATAGTGTTTGGTGAAGGTGTGCACTGAACTCCAAGTAGCAGCTTCCAGAATATCCTTGGTTGGCACTCCCCTGAGAAAGGCTGCTGATGTAGCTGTAGCCCTGGTAGAGTGGGACCTAATGTTAGCAGGTACTGGTTTCCCATGATGTGTGTAGCAGAAACGTATGCAATGTCCTATCCATTTAGAAATGGTCTGTTTTGAGATAGCTTTTCCTTGTGATCCTGTAGCGTAGGCTACAAAGAGCTGGTCAGTTTTTCTGAAAGCCTTAGTTTTATCCAAGTAGTAACGTAATTGCCTGTGAATGTCCAAAGAGTGCAGGAGTCTTTCTCCTGTGTTCTGGGGATTTGGGAAGAAGGTGGGCAAGTGAATGGTTTGGTTTGGGGTGGGCAAACTTTTTGATTCGTGGGCCACATTCAGTTCTAACATTTGGCAAAGGGTCCGGAACAGGAGCAGATAGATGGCATGCTTTGAAAACATCACCTCATTGGGGGAAAAATACACATCTTGGGATATGGAGAAAACATGTGCTTTAATTTCCAATGAAAATGAAGAAAAGCATTGCAATAAAATCTCTGACTTCGAAATGAGTCTTTAAACACTGAAAATCAAATAAATGACCATTTTATTTTAAAGCACTGAAAGTTCTGTTATCCTTCAGGATATCACCATCACTCTCCTCCTGACTGTCTTTTTTTTCAAAAATGGTAGGAGATGCAGATGTACTTGTCCTGTTCCTTCTATTCAATTTGTTTCCCCGGTGCCAAAAGTCAACAACGACCAGTGCAAGGACGAAACAGTTGCAGCAAGTCAGTCTGTGAAGCGTTATATTTGATCTGCGCGCACTGTTTATTTTAACAACGTGCGTATCACGGAGACACACACATTTTAATGGGAGCAGTGTTGTTGGTCTCCTTTTTAGCCAGCATCAAAGTCTGGAGTTAGTTTTGTTGTGGCGATTCTCAGGATGGATCTGAGGTGTAGGTCTGTTAACTTGGATCTGTGGCTGGCTTTGTTGATGTTCATGACGCTGAAGGTCTGTTCACACACTATATCTAGAGTGCGCCATCTAGTGAGGAAACATCAGAATTGCAGGGGAAATAAAACATTAACAAGGTTAATTTATTAAATTTTTTTCAAGTTTGGCGGGCCGAATCAAAACGTTTAACGGGCCGCATGTGGCCTCCGGGCCGTAGTTTGCCCATGCCTGGTTTAGGGCCACACTGGATACCACCTTTGACATAAAGGAAGGATTAGTTTGTAGAGAGACTCTGTCTTGATGAAAAATGTGGAAAGGTTCCACTGCCATTAGTGCCTGTAGCTCTGAGACTCTTCTAGCTGAGGTTATTGCTAGTAGTAGGGCAGTTTTCCATGAAAGGAATTTTAAATCAGTTGAAAAAGCTGGTTCAAGGGGTGGCAGTGTAAGCTTTTCCAGGACAAAGTTGAGATCCCAAGTAGGTGTTGGAGCTCTCCTTGGCGGTCTTAAGTTCTTAGCCCCTCTGAGGTACTGTCTTAGGAGTGGATGTAAAAATAAAGGAGGATCCGTGCTGTAATGAGCTGAAATTGCTGAGGCATGGATCTTAATAGATGAAAAGGAAAGTCCTTTGTGTAACATCTCAGTTAAATATTGTAGAATCTGAGGAATGTTCGGCTCCAGGGGATTTAGGCCTTTAGCCTGGTTCCAGGCGCAAAATCTTTTCCATTTGTCTGAATAGGTTTTCCTGGTGCTGGGCCTCCTGGCCTCCAGAATGACATCCATAACAGCTTTGGATAAAGGTGTTGGCTGGTTGTTTAGGTAATTTGCCATGCAGCCAGGTTTAAAGTCTTGAGCTGGCTGTGTAGAATCAGATTGTCTCACTGGGTGAGCAGGTGAGGAATTTGTGGCAAAATCCATGGTGGGCCCTGGGCCATGTTCCTTAAAATTGGATACCAATGTTGGCGTGGCCAGTCTGGTGCAACGAGAATCATTTGTGGCCTCTGTAATCTGACTTTCAGCAGTACCTTTGCTAGAAGAGGCAGTGGAGGGAAGGCATACACTGTTAATGTTTTCCAACTGAATGAGAGGGCGTCCACTTTCCAAGCTAGTGGATGGAAGGTCCTTGTGCAAAATTTTTGAAGTTGGTGGTTGTGGGGGCTTGCAAATAGATCTATGTCTGGGCGTCCCCATTTTTGAGCTATCATTGCATATACTTGTGGATCTAGTTTCCATTCGTGTGGATCCATGATGTTTCTGCTTAGGTCATCTGCCAATGTGTTTTTCTTTCCTGGCAGGAATTGTGCTTGTAATTGAACCTGGTAAGACAGTGCAGTGTTCCACAAGGTCATTGCTTGCCTGCATAGAGGGTAGGAGTGTGTGCCCCCTTGCTTGTTTATGTACCACATAACTGTGGTGTTGTCTGTCCTTATTAGTAGTTGTCCTGGGTGCAGAAGGTCCTTGAAAGCTGTTAGGGCATCCTGCACTGCTAGCATTTCTTTTTGACTGATATGCAGGTGTCTCTGATCTGTAGTCCATTTGCCCTGAATGCACTATCCTGCCATGTGTGCTCCTCAGGCATAGTCCGATCCATCTGTTGTCATAGTTTGCCTGGCTGTGGGTAAGGTGAAAGGCTGACCCTTGTTGAGGTGACATGCCTGTGCCCACCATAGAAGCTCCTGTTGAAGGCAGGGAATGAGTGGAATCATTGTTTCAAAGCTGTGGCTGTGCTGAGTCCATACACTTTTCAGGTACCATTGTAATTTCCTCATATGCAGTTTTGCAAATGCTATTAGTAGTATGCAAGATGCCATGAATCCAAAGGCCTGCAGAATTTTTCTTGCAGGGAGTTGGGTCTTTGTTGCCATTATTTGAAATATTGAAACAGCTGTCATTGTTTGTCTGGCGTGAGATAAGCCATCTGGGCCGTTGTATTCAAGCTGGCACCCAGGAATATTATGTTTTGTGAGGGCTCTAGTTTTGATTTCTTTTCGTTTACTGTGTACCCTAGGCAACTTAGAAGGTGTTTGACAAATGCCAGATGCTGAAAAAGAATGTCTTTGCTTTCTGCTTGAATAAGACAGTCGTCCAGGTATGGGTATATTTGAATTCCTCTTTGTCTGCAGTATGCAATTACTGGTGCCAGGCATTTTGTGAAGACCCTGGGCGCAGTAGATAAGCCAAAGGGCAGTGCAGAGAATTGATAATGCGTTGAACCTGCAATGAAGCGGAGGTATCTTCTGCAATTTTGTCTGACAGGGACATGCAGGTATGCCTCCTTGAGGTCCAAAGTGACTAGCCGAGCATTATTGCCCAACATGGGAAGAAGCTGCTGTAGTGTTAGCATCTTGAATTTTGGCACTTGCAGATAGGTGTTCAGAATTGAAAGATCCAGAATGGGTCTCCATGCTTTGTCCTTTCTTGGAACTAGGAAGAGTCTTGAATAAAATCCTTGTCCTAGCTCCTGTGAAGGTACCTGTTGAATGTCTCTCATGTTCATGAGAGCTGCAATTTGTTTTTGTGCCTCTGCCCATTGATTTGGTGGCAGGTTTGGCATTCCTTTGATCCTTGGTAAGGTATGAAAGTGGAATCTGTATCCTTGAGAGACAATGTTTAGAACCCATTTGTCTTGTGTGATGATGTGCCAGTTGTCTGCAAAAAATGCTAGTTTTCCTCCCAAGGGTGTTGCCAGGAGAGATTTGTTTGGTAGGTTGAGGATAGAGTCATTGTGTCTGCCTTCTGCTAGCTTGGGGCCTGTCTTCTCCTCCTTTCTGGGTAGCAGACCCCATCGGCGAGGTTTGTAAGGGCCCTGTGACTGACCTCTGCCCCTTGGGCATCTGTATTTGCCCCTCTGTGATCTGTCTGAAGCTGGAAAGGACCAATTTTTTGTTGGCCAATTTCTGCTGAAGCGAGGGGGTTGTACCTGCAAGAAATCCTTGACCGTTTGATTAGATTTAGCCTTGTCCTCCATTTTCTTTAAAACCTCTTCTGCTTTGACACCAAATAATACATCTTGTTGTAAAGGTGCATCTAATAATTTTGCTTTAACATGGTCAGGGAGGGTTTGCTCTTTTAACCAAGCATGTCTACGAATGACAGAGCCAGTAACAGCTGCTCTACAGGAAGCTTCCAATGAATCAAATCCACATTGTAAAGTATGCTTGCCCACCTGTTCAGCTGCATGCAACAGATCCTGCATTTCCTTGAATTCAGGCTGTTCTGAATGTGTGCTCATTTTTTGTTTTAACTGAGACATCAGGAATTGTTGATATTTCAACATGTGAAACTGGCAATTTAATGTTCTCATAGCCAGAGTCGCAGAGGTCTATATTTTCTTTCCCCATCTATCTAGGGCTCTGGAATCTCTTTCAGAGGGCACAGGATTTTTAGCCATAGAAGCTTTTGCTCCCTTAGGATCCTGGGAAATGGTTTCTGGGTCAGCTATAGGGCTTTTATAAAGGAATTTGTGTGAGTCGGGTACTCTGTAGTATCTGTCTGGTTTGGCTGGAGCAGGAGGTAGAGAGTCAGGATTTAAACTGGACTCCAAGTAAACATCATCCACAATATCTAAAACAGGAGGGATAGCAAGAGGTCTGTGCTGGGGTAATAAAAGGAACTCTCGGAGCCTTTTCTTAGAATCCGAGTAATCCTGGCCTTCCCAGTGGAAATGTTCCCTCATGGTATGTAATGTTTCCCCAAAGGAATAGTCTTCAGGGGGAGATGCTGAGGAAATAGAGTCTTCAGCATCAGAATCCTCATAAGGTGGAAAAGTGTAATCCTGTTCCTCAGAAGAATCTGAGGAGAGAGAAACCTGGTCAGAGGATGCATAATCCTCCTCTTGTCTTGGTCTTTTATCAGGAGGGGGATGGGGACCCCTGATAAGGGTAATTAAATCTTCAGCCATCTTAAGCATCTGTTTCTTAGGCATGGGGCCTTGACCTGTAGACTGATGAACAGTTTTCTTAGGCTTTAAAGGAGTTTTAAGCTTAGGATAAGAATTAGTGGGGAGTGTAGTCGGTCTGAAGACACAGTCTGCAACCGAAGGTGTTTCCTCTGCACTGGTGTCTAATTCTGCTCCGGTGTCGGTAGATGGCTGCGTCGGCCTAGTAGACTCTGCTTGGGAGTCGGCAGCTGTCTGGGGTTCCAGCTCTGCGGTCATCAGGGGCTGCGTAGGCGCCTCACTGAAAACCGGAGAACCGGCGACAGGCCCAGCTGAGGCCTCGGGGTCTGGCTTATTCCTAGGCTGCCTGTCCTTATTCTTAAATTTTTTATGAACTGCGGTCGTCGGCTGCTCCGACGGCATGATATAATTAAATTTCCTACCAAAGTAATGCCGTGCGAAGTCAAAACGGCGTTTGATAGTGCGTTTACTAAACCTAGCGCAAAACCGACAACCTGTGACGTCGTGGTCTGGGCCTAGGCAAGGAATACAATAGGGATGGAAGTCCTTATGAGGTATTTGCTTCCCACAAGAAATGCAATTGTTAACTTTTTCTGACATCGGACTGAGGCAAGAAAATGTTCCCCAACGGGGTACTTAGCTTTATTGAAGACTTCGGACTGCAAATCAAATCGAAAATCTCAGGTGTCGGCCGACCGGCACTTGCGAACTGCTTCTGCTTCGGACACTTCTGCTTCGGGCACCGCGCGGCAAGAAAGACTGAAGAAAATGGCGTCGGATGCCTCTTATATACCCCTGGCGCACTGACGTCAGGGAAGAAGTGACAGCAACCGACGCCGGACCAAGACTTTGGAATTCGGGCCGACTGCGGGACCGCCTGACGGCAGGATAACCCAAGTGTGATGACTGCAGCAGGGTAACACGATGAACATCAGTGCCAGTGACCATAGCTCTGGAAGATGCATCAACCAAGTCATATACACACTATAAACAACGAGCATTGACCTGTGCAAAGAAATCCAGTTATTTAAAGCAGACTTTTCCTCACAAGAAGAAAGTGGAGACAAAATATTCTTCATACATTCACAATTTGTCAGAACAAACTAATGTATGACCTTGACAGTTTGAAAGTTTGAAAATCAAAGTTGCAGAAGTATACACTCCCCATACCTATCAATAATTGTCCCATCCTTACCAGAAAGAGTAGGACTGGAATTACCTGAGTGCTTAGCAGCAGTGGGATCAACTAAGGCTATAGCTGCTAGGTCAGGCTTGGGAATAGTGTATACAAATTTAAAAGACTGAGGAACTTTTGCATCCTTTCTGCCTTTTTAGGGACAGCTGGCTGACTATTAGGAAAATTGCAGGTATTAACACACATGTTAAAGCAGACACAACAGGAGGAATTAGTGCAGGCTTGGGAAAATTCTTCTTTAACAACTCATGGTAATTTCTAAGGGACTGAGAAACCTCAGTGCTCTCCCAATAAAAACACTGGCACATTCTAGCAAAAGTCTCAGAGAAAGAGAAACCTCCACCCCAGGCAAAACAAGAAACTGAGCTCTCCTTGGAGTCTGAATCAGAAATCTGAGGGAAAACCCCTGTATCTGTCTCTGCATCTTCCTGTTCAGAATCAGAATCTTGAATATCTTCAGGAAAAGAGGAATCCCTCTTTCTTTTACCAGAAACTCTTTATAAGAAGGATCAATAGCCTGAATTAAACACTGAGCCAGACCCAGTAAATTACACCTATCCAAAGAAAGTTGAGGAGGAGTAGATACATGCTTGGTTTTCGGTTTCTTTCTGACAAGAGAAATGGGGCCAACCATGTTACTAATGGCAGCAGCAACCTCCCCAGGGATGGACACATCATTCTGACACAACAGCGAAACCTTCCATGTTCCTTCCACGATCAACAAGAATGGCACTTCCCTGCCCACTGAGCAAACCCCAAAAGCCACAGAAGACATGGCTAACCCTCAGTCCATAGTGGCTGTAGGTGTTACATCAGAGGTATCAAGGGTAAAAGATGAGTGGTCTGAGATACAGCAAATGGCCACACAGCTGAGGTAAACTGATAGCCTGCTCTGGTGGCCATGGCTTTTCGCTTCTTTTCGTTATATGGCTGGAAGAAGGACCGACCATGGGACTGGTAGTCAGTTCAGTTGTCAAGCCGGAAATGGTGCCTCTTTCTCAGGGAAGACAAGAAGCAATTGCTGGCAAACACTGCCAGTCAATAAAAGTTACTTTTTGAAAGAAAAAAACCCCAGTAAAAACACTTTAAAACATTATGCCAGCTCCATAAAACTCTCTACAGTAATATTTTCAGTTACTTTACTCCACTTTTAAAAAGGTAAAAAAAAGAGCACGCCAATTAAAAGTATGCTACAGTGTCAAGACAGTCCATTGAAATACAACACGCCTAGGTTTAAAATAACTTCCCTGAAGAGGAAAGTAATAAATCAACAAAATTAAGAAAATGGAAGTTTTTTCCCCCTGAAGGTAACTTTTCTGTCCAGCAAGGTAAAGGACAAGTAGACAGTCGATCCCCAAAGGCCTAAGAGGAGCATGCTCTTCAGTGACAATAAAGTTCTGAAGGGCTTTGCTCCCAAATGTGTCTTTTAGTCAGCTCAGCTTGAGTTGCCTGACAATTTGGTAGCGTAGAAGCTGATGTGAAGCTTTATAAACCACATATCTAATGCTACTGCAGCAGTGATCAGTATGATGAACGTCATTTTTGGTTTTCTGCTTTTTCTTTCTAAGTGTGATGTCCACTTTTACAAGGCGCAGGGTTCAGACCCCTGACATACCTCAATACGAGACTCTGGTATTTCTTCTTTAACTAAAATTTGCAGAATACTTTTTGGGCCTTCAGAAACAACTATACTGCTCATCAGTGTCAGAATTCATCAGTCGTTTTGGACATGTGTATCTCAGATGCCATACCTGCCTCTGGTGGGGCCACAGTAGCAGGCATCTGAGAAAGCCTTGTGTGAACCATGGGTTCCAAGATCTCAGTGGGTATGTCTGAGTCTGACTGGGCAAGCATAATGTTGAGCCTAGTCCTCAAACTACTACTTCAGGACAGGAAGTACATCATGGGTGGAAGGGTCTACCACCTTAGTTTGAATGAGGTTCTTCAGGTGCTGGGTTTCCAAGTAAGTGTTAATGGAAGTAAGTCATGTCCATTTTGGGGTATGAAGGACTGGCAAATAGTACAATTCTTACTACTGTGCTCTGTACCCAAACAGAAGCAGCACTGGGGAGTGGAGATCCTTGTAGGGAATTTGCCTGCCACAATCATACTTTCCCCGCCTAGCTGACATCTAACAGAGTAACACCAATGATATTAAGAAAAAACAAGGAAGGTTCCTCAAAGTGGCATTTATCTGAACCAGTGAAGGCCCATGGTATGAACAACAATGCCTAGAACAAACGGTCCCAAGATCTGCATTTAGACTGGTGCTCATATGTCCACATATGTATTCTTACTCTCATGGGTTTAGAGCATATGTTGGACATATGGCACTATGAAAGGTTTGGGCTTTGTTACCCTGACCAAACATCCACATTATCTGGGGACTTAAAACAACAGTTTTAAATACTGCAACAGTGTTCTATGAAGGACATCAAATTCCCCTAACCCTAAAAATCATGACTTGAGAACACTTTTAAAGACATGGGGGTGGCAACTGCTGGCTGGCTGGTAATAAAGATTTTTTTGAAAAGGGTTTTCTAAATAAGGTGGTGGCAAGAGTGTGGTATTTTTTTTATCAAAACATCTAGAAATTGAATTGTCCAGTCTATCAAATTCCATAACTGCGGTGGTGGTGCTGCGGTAGCGTTGTTGCCTCACAGTTAGACGTTGCCCGTTCGATTCTCAGTTAGAGCATCTTCTGTGTGGCAACATGCATGAATGGGCGTTCCTTCATTGAAGGTTGCGCATTAGGCCCGGCAAGCCAGTACGTAAAAATCTACTGCCAATCATTAGCGGACCGGAGTTCTGCTGTGGCGACCCCTAACCGAGAAAAGCCGAAAGAGTCTATCAAATTCCATCTTGAATTTCAAGACTCGCTTATTTATATCATAAAAAGACTTTTTTTGGCACTGAATATTGACTGACACTAGTTATGCTTACTTTGGAATTGAAGACATGAGACCGGACCTATCCAGTATGTCAGGTGAATGGGTGACATGGGACCCTAGGTGCAGATGCTGGTGTGTTAAAGGGTGGCTGGCCATTAGTGATTTTGGAATCCTTGGTGAGGGGGGAATAACATTCTTACACTACCTTCAAGGTGAGAACAGCTTCCTTAATGATAAATGTGGGTATACTGTGCTCCCCCTTGCTAGATCATTAAATGTTCTAAGACAGGCATAAAGAAGCCAACATCCAACAGGGAGCTCAAGGCATAATCTTCTGTCTGATGGGACATGCTAGGGACCACAGATATGACAGCTTCCCAAAGGGCTAGTTCAAAGTTCTAGGCAGGTGCAAGCATCAGGGCCTATGACTGATTGCCGCCATTGACCTAACATTGCTGGACTCCACTGGGCTTGAATGGTTCAGGTTCTCCCTTTGTCTTCATGCATGTGCATTGCTTTCTTCATTTTAGGTTGGATGGTGGTGCTACTCTGCTGCAGGCATATCTAATAACTTCTTTAGTGGTCTGTCTGCACCACACGTCCACACATGGAAGTCTATTCCTAGAAATATGCTAAATAAAATTACCAATACACAGCACACACTGGAAACACACAAAGGGAAAAATTGAGGAGGGGGGGTCTCAGTGGAGTGCTCTTGTCTCAGTGTTCTTTGGTTGTGGGCCTGTACTGCATTCTGAAAATGAACATTAGCAATGCAAGAAAGAATTAAGGATGTTATTAACAGGTTCCACCTGTATACCAAATACGTGAAAACGTCTGAGTTAAGGTGATGGAAGGCTGCTGAGCTCTGAACATCAGGCCAGATTTTTGACTTGGCCAGCAGCAAAGATCCCAGTAAGTTATGACTGCAAAAGTGACCCATAAGGAACATCTTCAAGGTTCTACAGAATGCATCTGTTCATCCTCCAGGAAAAGTAATGCATGCAACAAAACATTTTTGCCAGTAATAAAATACCCAGCGTACACAGACATTAAGAAACTATCCCTGTGGTTCTAGTGAGACGATCTGTAATTTGGGTTTTACACAGCAAATTTTCAATCGCTACAGAGTTGAAGGGACTGAAAAAGTTTGAAGTGGGTCTTGCATTACTCTACAGATAAAATTACACAGTAACAGCCTATCTGGAGTGTATCTGGGAGTAAAGATCAAGAAGCCTCCTTGGACGAGACCACTTTCTCTTGTTACAAAAACTCCCTCCTGGCACAGCCTCTATGCTATTGTTGTGGACCACCGCCAGTCAGCTGCCAGTGACAACTGCACTGATGAGACTATCAGTTCACCTTTGTAAACAGTCATGATGCAGAGTATACCCTGAACATCTATGAGAGCTTTTCCTTTCACACAGAGCGGTGACAATCTCAAAGCTCCATTCCAACTGCAGGAAACCTATAAGAAACATAATTTATCAACTCTACTATCAGATCCTTCAAATAGCTACTAAAGCAAGAGCCAGGTGTGCTGGCAGATGATCAGCTGGAATATGCCAGCCAGGAGAATCAATGCACTATATCATGTAATAAGTACACTGGAATGTGTGTAGTTTAACTCTGTAGAGCAAAACTGATGCTTAACAGCTGCTTTCGGCAAATTCAGAAAGACCAGCTGTCCTCCCAAACATTTGTCTTAAGTGACTGAAGTACAGAAATACATGGTTTGCTGCCATAATCATTTAGGGTGGCCAGCATACTCGCCTTTGGTGTAAGGAAGACTATAAAACTTCAAGATCTGTTCTCAAACCAGATGCATGGATTGTAGTTTAACAACATTACAGTAAGATATGAAGTGGATGTGACGCTCTTGGGGTGTTACTCTTCTGACGAGGCATAATACCAAAGTATTATCTGCTGGAGCTGATGGTAGTTCAGGGGTATATAATAATCATTTTCTAATGCTAGCTGAGAAGAAAAGCAAGAGAAGTTTAATAAACATATATAGAAATCACACAAGTTACAAAGAAACATGCATATATGCATATTATACCTCACACTGCAAGCAGGCAAGTGTATGCTTAACATCACTGCATTTTAACCAGGAAAATCCAATGACATCATCACCTACCTCTAACTCATATTCAAACATACTATCACTTTCCATACACATTTACAAATCAGCTGTCCTCCACGGGTCCTTCAGTAGGTATTTTATCTCCACAAACTGATGTTCAGCACTTTTTCAGTAAAATCACACATGACCTCACCCAAAATGACATGCCCACTATAAAGTAATAAGCATGTTCTTTACCAAAGCTCTCTTGCACTTCCCAAGATCACCAGTAAGCACCTTCCAGCAAATCTAAAAATAATGCAATCCAAACACTAAATCATTAAACAAGTGACATAAAAAATATTAAATGTAAAAGGGTACTCCGACTGAAGCATATGGCACCACTCATCCACAGCTGAATGAAGGGAGGGTATTCATAACATACCAATAAGGACCCCTTGGCAATTGACCAACTGAAATGATACAAAAAGTAATATTGAGGGATGGATCCCTGGTTAGGTTCAATTCCAAATATTACAATCAGGGTGGAATGAGGTGAAGGATTACACATCACATGGCTGAGCCCAGAAGTAATGACTTCCAAAATGTGGCCCAACTACCCAAGTTGCTGGTGAGGTGAAGGTAAGAGCTGAGGATTAAATGACAGCAGCAATTATGTCCACACAACTAAGACATTTTTAAAGCAAACTCTGAAGGATGTTACTCCTCTAATGGAGTGAGTTTTGATTACATTTAACAATGAGTAGTTAATTGACTGATGGGAAAATATGATGCAGTTAATGCACCTGGAAAGTTTCTGCTTGGCAACCACAATCATTTTCCTCTTCGCATGTAAACAGAATAACTGATCCATCCTTCCTAAAATTGTGTATCCAGTTCAGGTAACACCAGAGATATAATACACATCCATGATGTGAAAGTTTCTTTTCCACCTGCTTGCTGCCTCTGAAATCATCAACAAAAGAAACTGAGTTTGTCCTAAAGGATGTTCTAACTTTGTGAAAGACCATATACATTTCCTTGCAAGTAGGAGCCTGAAACTCACAGATATTCTATGCAGAGGTGTTGGTCATTAGTAAAAGCTTTTTTTAAGACACAAACTTCAATGCCCCTTATGCAGCAGGCTCAAATGCTGGACAGTCAAGGCTATGCCATGGAGTTCAGATCCTGTAGAGGGGAAGGGGTTCCTTAACAGAGTATGGAGACAGTACTCCTTTCAAACAATGCTTTGCCAGCCAATGCTGGGTGCTGGGACACATTCCTGCCTTCCACAAAGTCATGACTGATACAAACAGTTGATAATTACACCTTTGTCAGTGGGATAAATGAGGCCCAGGTTATGCAGGTGCCCAAGATACATCAATATTATCTGCAGAATGGCTAACCAGGGTAATACAGAGAACCACTTTGCCCAAACAGAGAAATGCAATTTTCATTTTCAGGTATTTTTAATTATCTCTGAGATTCCCTTTGCAAGCTGGTCACAGTTAGAAGTTCTACATTAGGAACCCATTCCCTGAGGTAGAGCTATAACTGTTCCCACCACCTACAGGGGTATCCTTGACTAGGACTGGAAATGTTTTGTGCACCTACATGCACCCTGAAACCACACCCTTCTTAGTCACCACAACGACTAGAAAGTACAGTTGCATAAAAAAGCTTAACACAACAGTACATGTTTGAATTGATCACTGCTGCAGTAGTATAACGGATGTCCAATCCAGTTTGGGTATTCTTTAGACACTTTGAAGTTGCAGTCACAAAAAAACACAAATCTACTATTCCCTCATTTAATGTAACCTTTAGGGAGTTTAAAGATGAGTGGCATTCATTTTCTAATGGCCTTTCATTAAATCCTTTAAGTCATTACAGTCTGTCTTTTCACCCTCATATAAAAGCAAAACATCTAATCCAGCAGAGACTCCCACTCTGCTTTAGAATACACTGGCTTATATTCTGCCTCTCAGGAAACTTCACCCAATTCCCTAGAGTTAATGTCTGAGGAAAATATTTCCTCTGATTCACCAGAAGAGAAAATTTCATTTGCAACAGTGATCTATTGATAAACATTTGAGTTTTAGTCTTCCTTCCCAGAACCTAGAGACAAGACAAGAAACTGGTGGCTATACATATATATAAAAAACTCCCATGCCATGGAATATAGAAATCCTTCTTTTTGCCCCACTACACTATGCAGAAGATGGGGAAAAATGTATTTGTCTGAGTACCAAAAATGTCTATTTCCAGAATGCCTAGAATGTCCCCATATCTTCAAATGTGCAAAGTCCGTGAATTTACAACTATAGATGCAGTCCATAGCCCCAGTTCACCATATGCACCAGTTCACTCACCTCCCCTGGGATGTTAACTACTGAGAGAAGGATTCTTCTTGACTATGGTCAACACCAGAACAGCCAATACCTGAAAAAGTTCCCTGCAGAAGGAGTGCAGCCTTGTGGCCTCTGTTTGGATTAGGTACTCTATACTAGGTTAGGCTGACTCAGTGAGAAAAAGGTCTCAGAATCAGTTACCTCATGGACAATACTGCTCTGCTCTTCGCCTAGCTGATATGATCCACAATTTCCAAGGGGAAGCATATTTCCTGAACCATGTGGAGCAGCAAGCTCCCCAACCTACCAGCAAATTGTCAGTCATCAAGACCTATGATGGTCTTGGCTACAGGGATGCAAGATCCACAAGAAATTCTTGAGAACCAGGGCTTGGCAACAAAAGAAAGCCACAGTGAAAAAAGGCTCTGAAGCCAATGACATCTCACAATGTACTAAAATTACTGCAACACTTGCATATCAGACATACTTTTATTATTTTATTTATTTATTTTACATCTATTTTACATTTGTTAACCAGGTAAGTCCAGCTGAGTGTTTGGCTTGTTTTCAGTGGAGATCTGAGGAGAAAAGATCCGGAGTGAGTTTTTACATTTTACTTACAAGCAATTAAGACATTTTCATTTGCAGCTAAACAGTTAAACAGATAACATTTACAGTAAATCATACAGAAGACAATTGGGTACAATGTCAGAAATCATACTGAAAACACTAAGGTACAATGTCATGAGAGGAATATATCTTGTGTTTATAATTCCTAAGTGGTTATATACAGTATAAGTACAAAAAGAATAGCATGGGGATGAAGTGGTTAAACATAGAGACAGAGGGGTAGATGTTTATTATGCTCGACAGTGGAAGGTGAGGAAAAAAAGAGGGAGAAGAAGTAGAAGGGAAGAGAATGGAGGGAGGAGGAACAGAAGCTAAGGTAGGGTAGTTTCAGGGAGGATGACTACAGTGGCAGGACCATTTATTTGTTAGGTATCTCCAAGTGGCTAGTTTGAAATGTTCGGTTTGGTCAAGGGACCTAATTTCTAGGGGTAGTTGGTTCCAAGTTGCAGCAGGGTTACAGTTATAGAGTAAACATCCTGTTTTGGTTTTGGGTTTATAAATCTGTAGGAAGTCCTGGTCTGAGCTACGTAGTGTCCTGGTTGGGGAATATTTGGATATAATAGACAGAAGGCTAGGGCAGAAAGATGGTAGACAAAGGATGGAGTGGATAATTTGCAGTTGATGTAGTAACAGCATATGAGGGAATTCGAGTCAGTCCAATAGTTTAAGGGATAGGTAATGGTGTAACTTGTAGGTTTGGTTTGCAGCAAATCTAGCAACCTTATTACAGGTAGTTTCAAGTTTAGTTATCAGTGTGGTATTAAGATTTGTGAATATTTGACAGCTATAGAGAAGGGTAGGAAGAAGAAATGCATGGGAGAGAGTTATTCTGGCTTTAGTGGTTAAATGCCTTTTGTTACGATAAAGGAGTCCAAGTTTCTGCTGAATCTTTTTGATAGAGGTAGTGACTTGGAGATCAAATTTAAGCTGATCGTCTATTATGACTCCCAGCAGTTTAGTGCTAGGTTCAGCAGTAATGATGGTGTTACTGCTTGACAGGATGGAAAATGTAGTTTTGAGATTGATAAGGTTTTTTGGGAGGAAGAGTAGGAACTTAGTTTTCTTAGGGTTGAGAATTAATTTGTTATCACAAAGTCATGTCTCTATGGTGTTGAATGATGCTTGGGTAGTAGAGTGGAGGTCAGATGTATTGTCAGCAATGGTGATGACCGTTGAATCATCGGCATATTGTACAAGTGTAGAGTGGAGAAAAGAGGTGTAAAGTAGGTTGGTGAAAATATTGAAGAGCAGTGGCCCAAGTATGGATCCTTGGGAGACACCCATTGGGACGCTTGGGGGGGGGGGGGATAGAGCAGAGTGCCATTTAACAGCTTGGTGACGGTTAGAGAGATAGCTAGAAAGCCAGGATATGGTGAGAGGAGAGAATCTTAAATGAGAGACAAAAGGAATTCTGAAGTTTATGGCTGCTATCAAGTCTAGAAAATGTAGCAGCATCTAGATTTGGACCCCGTGCCATCTACTCACCCAGCAAGCTAACACTCATGACTTCTTGGTCCACCTCTCAGGGAAGGAATATCTAATAATGAAATGCAACTAACTCCACCTTAATGAACATCTCCTCTGCAACAAGACTAGTGAGGACATTCTTTCAATTTAAGGTCAACCTAAGGAACTGCCACCCATGGCAGTACATAAAGGGCCACCTCATGGAAGTCCCTAAATGGCGCAATGAAAAAACAGTTGTCTAGATAGAGAACACCAGCAGAATTCTGCAAATTTCTGCCCAACATCATTTTGAAGACTATGTATTAATACCAGATAGCAATCGTTTGTAGTGAAAGTGATGACCAAACAGATGGAGCCAGAAAACCCTCCTGTGGGACCCCACAATATAGACATGCTAAAAAGGCATTTATTATGCCCAGTGACACCATCAAGACACCCTTTAGCAGCAAAGTAATGATCCCATGCAGAGTGACCATCTGGACTAAATGGGACACATCCCAGTTGAAGTTGCTGAGGTCCAGAAAAAGAGCAAAAACATTTTTCCCCCATCTTGGCCACAAGAATATGGCAGTAAAATCAAAACTCATCATGAAACACTTACGGAGTGTCAGGGCTTGTTTCAGGAGCTATGCTGAAACAAACTAACTTGGTAGGAGAAATCTTCTCTGGCAGAGGACAGATGAGCTACAAAATATAGCCGGATAAGTTGACCAAAAGCCTTTGTGATGGTTTTGCAAGTTTCTCATGGATCAAATGGGTAAGATGGTGTGTTGCTCAAAGGCCTTCCTCATAAAAGACAAAATCTAACAATTGAGCACACACTCACTGAAGTCATAGAGCTTATCCTGCACTTTCCTTACCAAGAGGGTCTGATACTGAGAAATCTGTGATAAACAGATAAGGGGCAAAAGTCTCAACACTACAGAAGAGTACATGTCAATACCACACCTGTTCTGGACTCACTGGTGGCAAGATGGTAAAATGCTGCAGCTTTTGGGGAATATGATGGACTCTTGATCACAAAGGAGTCTGGATGCAGATACTTTTGAGTGTTATTCTCCCAATGAAGTGGTAGCTTGTAAAAGATTGGTCTTTTTCAGAGATGATGGGACAGGATTAGGGTGTCTCCAGGTTGCTCTAATGACATCTCAAATACCAGGCACAAAGAGCAGGACAACACAAGGCTCCGCCAGTGTTTTTTCCAGAAACCCCAGCAGGCACTTCTGGGGAGAGGGATTAGGGGCATGAGGCCAGCCCAAGCATTCCCGCATATATCATCTTTGAAGGCTGGATCACCTGGCAGTGGATGCAGAAGAGGGTAGCTGAGTCATTGTTCATTTTATTTCCAAGACTGTAGCCTTAAGATCTTCCAAATTCAATTAGAACCTGGGGGATGAGGGAATGCCTTGACCTCTGCTACTAGCAATATGGGAAGGGGCAACAGCATGAAAGAACAGCACCAGGCACTGTGAGCTTTAGACACTAGCACAAAATTAGTAGTAGCCAAGGGGAGTATGAGGTGGGGAGATGCCTGCATCAGGCTTGGTGTTGACTTCAGTCCAAACTCCCTAAAGGTGAGCTTCAGCACCAGTAACTCAACCTTTTGCCAAACATCTGTTTGATGCCCATGTCTTGAGACAACAGTCCTGGATAAAGGATAACTAGGATGTCCACCCCCTTGATAAGGGCCCATTAGCTCATATTGGCCTGGGGTCTGGTTCTCGTAGGAGAATCCCCCATACCAAGAACCTCCTGTATGTGACTGGATGATTCTGTATACCAATATCCGATGTTAGGCTAGTCATACCAAAGCTTCAAATGATCATTTGGTGAGAGAAAAGACAAACTATCTGTAGCAACCCACAGGATGGAGTTCAATGGTACATATCTTCTGACTCTAAGGCCTAGGTTTCAGGCCCTTGCTAATCAGTGGTGAGCTCAGAGTCTGCATGGCCAAAGGGATCAGCTGGAAATCAGACTTACCTCAATGAGGTGGTTTTCTAGAATTTATTTTTGCGCAATCTTCCCTCCCTCAACACTGAATAATCCATATAAACCTTTAATGCTTGTAGTAGATGCCAATGGTGCACTCACCCCCCCAAGACAGCATAAGTGCTGCTAGTGTGGGTCTTGACTGTTAAAATAATGGCCACATGGATTCTCGGTTGTAATATTTGGGTGATTGAATTCAGGACTTTACTGATGATAGTAATAATGGAGATCCAAGCTCTGCAAATGAGGAACAAACTGGGGGGGGGGGGGGATCTTGGATAAGTGTGTTTATTTAGCTGGTGTGTATCAGTTTGTGCATGCACATATCCCCTAAAGGAGGCTTTTTGCTGAAAAAAGTATACATTTTGACTAAAGATAAAGGAAAGCTCAGATTTGCCTACTACAAATATTACTTCCTAATCTGAATCACTACAATTAACACAACCTTACCATATGATGCATAATTCAATTTGAAATAAATTACATGGTTGATAGAAAACACTACTCAGATTTTGCTACAACAAATATAAAAGCAGTGACTGCTAACTTATTTACTTGATCTGAAGTCATGAATAATGAAAATTCCTTTATACTTTTTCTAAGGTAACCTGTGTTCATTCTTGTCTCAAACAATATCGTTTATGAAGTTTATAAAATGACTGCCCTTTACATTTAAATTTTGCATTTATCAGCTGCTGGCGAAAAGCTAAAGGCTTAAAGAACAGCCACTCCTCAGCACTAATCTGCCATGCATATTGCATGGGCTGAGAAGAGGATCAAGCAGCAGCTCATCTTTTAAAAACACTTTTATAACTGAAAGACACCAGCACACAAAATTCTGTTGCTTACCTGCACAATCTTGCACCAAAAACCTTATTCCCTCAATCATATTAAATCAACACAGTAAAATCAAAGATTCACAAGTTCCCAGTCCTTCTCTTTGGCTCCTGTTTTAACAATGAGCCTTAAAATCATTGACATCTTAGCTATTTGTTCTAGAAAGCAAATAAGTTAGTCTTTTAAGTACTTCTTAAATCAGGGTTACCTACTAACCCAGAACAGCTTGAGCCACTGACTATCTTCTCAGGTTCATGGGAATGTCCACTACAACTAGCAAAGACGAAAAACTGGGAACCAGACCACTGTTCATGGAAATGCTCACTACCACTAGCAAGGAAGAACAAAATTGGGAAACAGGCTACTGCTACACATACCTTTCTTTTCTTTGGAAACCCATATAAATGTGCTTTAGTTAATAGCCTTCTCTACTTCAGCGTTCTGTTTAATGGGCTATTAATTCCACATTAAAATACATTCTCAATGCTTTATCCACAGATGCTGCCGAAAGCAGTCAATGTTCCTGGAATTCTGCCACACTTTTATAATGTATAATCTACAATGCTTTATTTCCTTCATTTCTACTTAAGCACTGAAGCCTATTTGTACCATCACACCCTTATCCAATAGTACCTTGTTGTGCACACTTAGTAAACAGCAACAGTCTAACTCACTCTAGCAAGAGATGCTGACTGCCGATAGACCACGTGCATTACACTTATGAATCATCAGTGGTCAGAAGCCACATGCTGGTAAACTATGAACTTCATCATTACATATCAGGTTAACTAGCTGCTTCTGTTTCTAAAATGCCTCCAGTGAAATAACTGAATACCACAACGAATGTGACAAGACTCCAGACAAATTGATTACTTGCTTTCAGTACATGATCAAGCATCAAAAGTAATAAGGTCTAAATTATCTGTTGAAATATTTACTTTTCTAAGTTTACCAATGCTACATATTTCTGTTTGGAATATAAATTCCACCCAACTCCCGCTAATCAATTTATACCTTATATTCATGGTGAATTCATAACATTGTATATGCTTTCAATTAAAGGATCATGTGAATATGCAAGTTTCTTTTTGTGGTCCAGAATTGTAATGGACTACATGGTGCATGTATGAGGACCCAAACACTTGTGCATAACACTGCATCTCCCTTGGAAACTCACCATCCAAATTCTGACTGCTATGAAATGTGAAATCTGTAGACATTTCTTATGACCAGCCCATCTTCCGCCTACTGTGTTGGAGAGCTTTGTGCCATTACTGATCTGAACAGTCCATGATACACAGCTGACAATCTTCAAGTCTTGCTATGATACAATCTGATCTTCTAGACATAGATGTGATTTTAGACTATACTTACTGTCTGATGAACTGAATGGCATCTTCATACTTCATTCCACTCTCAATCAGAGCCAGGGCTACAAGAACAGGGGCCCTAAAAGTAGGAGGAGGAATATGTTAAAAGGAAAGTCTTCAAATGGCAAAAGTGGCTTTCAAGCACAACACAGGCAAAAGGAAGTAAGAGAATACTATATTTCTACATTTGCAACTCTACAATGCTTATTTTCACTCAGATATTATAAAATGTGTCGCCAAAATAACAATTTGTTGGGACACAGTCCCCAGCTACCTAAACACTAGAAGGACTCTAAGGAAGGATATTGCTAAGGACTCTAAGGAAGGATATTGCTGAGGACTTCCGAGCTAAAAGGTGCTTTTCCTCTAGAGGCCATATCCAATTTGTAATGAACAATAAAAGTATGAGGGTTAGCCCAAGCTGCAGCTGCACAATTATTACCCAAGGAAGTTCTGGACAAAAAAGCTGATGAAGTTGCCATAGACCTGGTAGAGTGGGCTCTGGGTGGTTTTGGCCTACTTTTTGATAAAGAAATGTAATACAATCAGTGAACCATTTGGACAAATAACTTTAGATACTGGTTTGCCTAGTTTTGAATCAGAAAAAGGAGACAAACAATTGTTTGGACTTTCTTATATCTTTATTTCTGTGAATAATTGTCTATGTACATGTAACCAATGCAACAAATACTTGCCATCATTCGAAAAATTTGGAAAGAGCACTGGGAAATTAATAACCTGATTTATACTGGATTCAGAAACCACTTTTGGTAAAAAGGAAGGATTAGTCTGTAGAGAAGCCCTATCCTTATGAAAAACTAAAGGGTGTTTGAAGGACAATGCTTGAAGTTCCAACATTCTTCCGGCAGATGCAATAACAACTAAGAAAGCATTTTTCTAGGTAAAAAATGTTATATTAGATTTAGCCGAAGGTTCAAAAAGGGGGGGGGGGGGGGTTGAGTCAATGTCTGAAGTACAATGTTCAAATCCCAAAGACAGGTAGGATCCTTTAAAGGAGGTCTAAGTAAGAACTTTTACAAAGCTTAGAAAAAGCTAAAGTTAAATTATTTACTCCCAGATGAAAGTTGGAAATAGCTGCTAATTGTACTCTGATAAGATGATGAACTAGGACTTCATTGAAAACTGTTCCCAGAAAGTTAAGGACATCTGAAATTGGTGCTGAGATGGGAGTCTAAGTTTTTACTTAGGGCCCAAATAACTAATCTTTTCCATTTGCTCTTATAAATCTTTCTGGTGGAAGCTTTGTGGGAAGATAACAAAATGTGATGGATTGGGAAGGACAGCTTGGGCTGTCTAACAATCAATAGAATTATAAAAAACATGCTGTCAATTTGAAGTCTGTTATGCCTGGTTGAGTCATGCCTTTTGGATGAACAAGAGGTCTGTCATTGGGCCCAGAATCCATGGTGAATGTAGCAGATGAGGCCAGAGGAAGAGAAACCAAATCTGAAGAAGCCAGTAAGAGACCATGAGGATAACCACGCATTCACTCGTGAAGCTTTCTGTAGAAATTCTGGGATAAGGGGTAATGGGGAATAGACATAAAGGAGACAGGAGGGCCAATGTGAAGAAAAGCATCTCTCGATGACTCCCATGATGGGGGAATCAGGGCAAAAAACTTGCTGCATTTGTTGTTGAGGGGAGAGGCAAATAAGCTGCAGCATGGTTGGTCCCACTGACAGAATATTCTCCCTGCCATGTTGATATTGGGGGACCACTCTTGAGGCATTAGAATGGACCTGCTTAACTTGATTGCAATCACTCTGAATTTCCCTGAGATGTGGGGGTGGAGAACACCCACTGCCATACTCGCATAGCTTCTCGTCAAAGAGGACAAGATCTGGTTCCTCCTGTTTGTTGATGTACCAGACTACTGCCATATTGTCTGCCTGGATTGCAATAGTCCCGAATGAGAGAGTGTCTTGAAAGGCCTGCAATGCTAGGAGGACAGCTCTCATCTCCAGGACCTTGACATGCATCTTGGCCATTTGGAAGACCATATGCCTTGGACTGCCCTTCCCGGGAAACGCCTCTCCCCTCACCTGAACTAAGAGGCATCCTTGTCCACCGTGGCCTTGGGTTTAGGGAGAACAAAAAGATGGCCTTTGTGAAGCTGATTGGAGTGGATCCACCACAGAATGCATGCTTGAGTAATCTTGACTGGCATGGATAATGGGTGTTAGAGAATAGACCACTGAGTGGAGAGTGTCTACTGAAGTATTCTCATATGGAACCTGTTAAGTGGTAAGAGGGTGACTGCCGCTACCATGGATCCGAAGGCTTGAAGCATCAGATGTGCCAGAAGGGAAGAATTTTTAATTATTTTCTTGACCTGGAATTGGATGGTTTCAATTTGAGAGAGAGGAAGAGCAGCTATTTGGGTTGTTGTAGCCAGGTGATCACTGATGAATTCCAAACTCTGAGTCAGTATGAGCTAAGATTTGTTGTATTTGACTTATATTGCCAGATGGGAGAACAGCTGGAGTAAACAGTCCCTTGCTTGAATCAGTTGATGGCTGGTTGAAGCGGACAAGAGCCAGTCATCTAGATATGAAAACACTCAGAATCCCAGAAGTCTCAAGTAAGCTGCTATGACTGGCATGCATTTGGTAAACAACCTGGCGTCTGTGCTGAGACCAAAGAGCAGTGCTCTGAACTGGTAAAGACTGGCTCCCAGCCAAAAGTTTAAGTATCTTCTGGAGCACCTGTTAATTTTTATGTGATAGCATTCAACTTAAAGATCTACTGAGGATATCCAGTTGCTCTTGTGCAGAAAAGGCAGAACAGATTAAACCATGACCATTCTGAACTTTGTATACCGAACAGATAGATTTAATTTGCTGAGATCCAGAATTGGTCTTAGGTCCCCTATCTTTCTTGGCACCAAAAAGAATTTTGAATAGGTTCCGGACCTTCTCTGGTCTGGGGGGACCTCTTGGGTGACTCTTTCTCCTAGCAGCTTTTTTATTTTTAGACAAACTGCTTCCCTCTAACTGGATGGAACATTGGACAGGATTGGGAAAAGGGTATAACATAACCTCTGGATATTATCCTCCGCACCCACATGTCTTCTGTGATGTCTAGCCAGGCTCTATGGTGCAGGGATAGGTAACCCCCAACTGCCTCCTGAGATGGGCAGTTGGACCTCCATTCAGGAACACTGCTAGGATCCGTCAGAGAAGGAATCGCTAGATCCTTGGTTATGTGGACCACCTTTGCCAAGGAAACATCATCTTCCATTGCTGTTTCCCCCTCTGGCCCTCGAGGAACCATCTCCACATAGATCTTGAAAGGGACCCTGAGACTTCATGAACCACATCTTTCTGCCACCTTGGGTAGAAAAACATACTTACACAGCAGACAGGGTCTTCCCTTCTTGTTTGTACACAGAGATTGTGTCTTTAGCCTTAGAGACAAATAATGAGGTCCTATCAAAAGGAGCACTGAAGACAATTTAAACAGTTCTGCAAAATCACACAAGCACATCAAGGCATGTCTCCTAATGGAAATGCCTGAACCCGCCACCCATGAGGTACCTTCAGAAGCGTGAGAGATTAACCTCATGGATGAATGATAAATAGATTGGAGGGTAGCCAACTGCGAGGAAACAGACCCCGAAAGACATCTCGTAAGCTCCTTGATTAAATCCCTTTGAAGTCTGCCAAAATATACCAAATAATTCAGTGACCTTACAGCAAAGGTTGCTGACACACATAGACATGCCGTGCCCTAGATTCCCTGTTAGGGGGTTAATAAAGGAACTCTGTTCTGCTAGTTCCTTTCTCGTGGCTACTGCAACAACCATTGCATCAACGGATATTCCTTTACTCCAGTGAAAGTGATCTTTTGGAGTTCAAGAATTTTGTCTGGTCTCTTGGGAATAGGCTCGAGAGTGTCCGGTTCCTTCGAAGCCCACTGAGGGACCAGATTTATAAGCTCATTGGTGGATGGAGTTACCCAGAGGTAGACGGGCCAGACCTGCAACCCTGATTCTAATTGGGAAGGATTATCATGAAACCAACCACCTCTTTGTTTAAGGAGTTCTAAGATGTCTCCAAATGATACATCATCAGGTGATGATCTGGGGTACCATTCCCCATCATCAAGATCAGTGTCCTCCAAGACAGACTCTTGTCGAGAGTCCATGTGCCTCCTCTTGCACATTCTCTTCAATGGAACCTTTTCGGTGGGATGCTCCAGGAAGGTAACAAAAGAGAATACCCTGATGGGTGGACCGGAGGCTGGTTTGGGATGGTTACCACTGTTGAAGGGATGAATGAGGCTCAGGACACAAAACCGAATGAGACAACGATATCTGATCCAAGGAAGATAGGGTCATCTGACCTGTAGGCATTGAAAAAACTCTCTCCACTACCTCAAAGGTGGAGCACCTAAGGAAAGTAGAAACAGATGGATCCAATGGAGGACTTTGTTGGATTGTCAGCTCCTAAGGTCCTGCAGGCAACGTACTTGAGGAGCGAGTCGAAATTGAGCTATCTAAAACAGATGCTACAAGGGGAAGAGACTAGTCTGACAGATTAGGAGTTGACTCCAACATCCCAGAACTGGCATCAATACTTCGACTCCGAGAGTCCTCGGACTCCAAGGTACTCTGTGCAGAAACAACAAACTTTGGATCTGATGAAAATGTCCCAAAGGATTTCAGATCCAATGGCTCCGAAACAGAATTATGAATCTGAGGAGGAGATATTAAAGAGGGTGTGGATCTAAGAAGGTTCTCAGGACCCAATGAGGTTGGAGCTAAGTGAACTCCCATTTGAATTTGCATCATAAGGACCTTCCTCAACACCCTATCTGCATCCACTTTGGAAAGACTCCTGGAGGATCAAAAAGAGGAAACCATACACAAAGGCCTGGAATATTGTCCAGGTGACTGCTCAAAGAATGGAGAAAGCAATTTGAATGAGATAGGCTACAAGAGTAAATATGGAGTATGGATCCGAGGAGATCTCTCAGATCTTGGTTTTGGATCTGAATAGTTTAGCCTGTGGCTCCTATGAAGGAGCTGAAGTAGATGGCCACTCAGGGGATCTCTTGTGAGACTCCTTAGGATATGAGTTGCCCTTTTTGTCCTGTTTCTTATGGGGTTGAGCCTCAGTAACTGGAGTGGAGTACTTAGAAGGGATAAGACCCCGAAGAATATGTTTATTTTTCCTATCAATTAAGACCCTAGAATTGAAGTATTTGCAGATCTCACAATCCATGTCTAGGTGTTTGGGGCCTAAAAAATACAAACATTCTGTGTGAGCATCCGAATTCATAATTTTGTGCCCAAAAGTAACACACATTTTGAAACCAGATATTTTGTCCAACATATTGACAAGTTTAAAAAGATATGGAAAAAATTAATAATCCTGTATAAAAGGAATACTATGTTTTTTTTTAAAGAAAAAAAGAGATGAAAGAGAGGGGAAAGAATTACCAATAATAGTAATTGAAGAGTACTAAAATTAGTACAGAAAGAAGAAAAGAGGAAAGACTACCAATGATGGTATGAAAGGATACTCAAGGGAGTGCAGGAAAAGGTTCTAACGAGTAAATTTACCAAGGATAAAAGGGAGGAAAGATAAATAAATGAAATTAAACTCACTGATATTTAAGAATTTCGATTAGTGATTACCAAAAGCTCAACATCTCACAATCTACATCTGTTCACAATGGCAGTGAGTGAGATCTAAGGTATGTTAGGATGGTGGGGCATTATGGGTAAAGAGAGGAGCATGAGAGTTTAAGATTCTACAATCTGTAATAAGCGGCAGAGTCAGATCTGAGGATAGGATTCAAACCAACAGTTAATGAATGAATGAAACTGGACAACATCAGATTACAGCTTCTTTGATCAAAACTGTATGATGGATTTAGTCTTTCATGTTCTAACACACAGCCTAAATGTCAACATACTTTACTTATGTACTTAAACATAGTACAAATTAAATTACTTCTAAATACAAAAAAAAAACAAAACATCTTTACAGCTGAGCCACAATCAAGACTCATTTAAAAAGATCAGCCAACTTGAGAGAGGCTACAGTGAACACTCCTGAAGCCACCATACATACATACAAATATTTTAGGCATGGACAATAATGCCCTTCTAGCCTGCCAATATACCAAAACACTTATTTAAGTGTTCATGTTATTCTTCTTAACTAGTGCTTGCTTTAATGTAATTTGGTAATCTATTCCATTCATCATCTATTCTCTCACAGATCCAATGAATACACCCTTTATTCCTACAGAATCTTCTACATAGGCTTTCAGGTAATTCTCTACTACCTTTTAATAACCCCAAACACTCCTAGAGGTAGTTGTCTCTAAATATCCTACATACCTGAATAAGGTCTCCTCTTAAATGTCTACATGAGATATTGTACAAGTTAGGACATTATAGTGTTTCATAACTTAAAATCTTTCACACAGATGGATGCTCTTCATATATTCCTGCTGCACTCTTTCCAATTTATTCTTGCTTGTTTTCTGAGCTTTCCATACTCAATTTTGGTTCTAATGTAACTAACAGTGACCTCATCATTTATTTCCCAGAATTCATAAATCTTTTTATGCAACCTACATACAATTCTACAACTATCATTAACCAATCTGTTGATAAGATTTAAAAAATCAAACTGGATCTACCCATATACCCAGATCCTTAAATGAAGCTAACATTTCAATCACTGTGCTGTATTAAATATTCGCCCTTCAATCTATGTCTCATCATATGCTTAGTTTTTTTGCTATACATTTCGTTTTTGATGTATTTATCAGCATAGTATTTGCCTATGCCCAGTCAATTTAGCCAAGTTATTCTGTAGACAAGCACTATCTAATACATGTAATCAGGTTCTCCATTTTTAAGTCGTCTGCACACAGACTGTAGAAAACCTTAGGTAAAATAATAACAGCTTGAGCAATTCCCATACTTAAATGACCTCAGAAGAGCACACATTAAGTCCATGCCAAAGTGTTCTCAGGTCATTATTAATAATTCCATCTCCTCCCTGTACTTTGTTTGGGTCCCATTTGTGTAGTTCTTTTTCAATATAATCTAATTTAATTTCAGTATATGAACTTACCTAGCTGTTACTAGGACAATTTATCAGCTACATTACAGAGACAAACTGCTTTGTGCAAGATTTTGTAAATATAATTTGTTGTGTCTAAGAATTAATTTTAGAATCTATACACAGTATCAATGTGCATGTCTTTATTTCTACCATATCTTATGTATCTATAAATTAGATTCCTATTATGCTTAATCTCTATACATACATTTTCTACAAATTTTTCTTGATCTTGTCTTTCCAGCTTGTTTCTGTTTTCAAAGGTATAGTTCAACCTCTTTTCCATTTCTCATTTCTTATATTTTTGTCTATCACTTTAATCGGATATCTTGTTTTTATGGAAATATAGCCACCTGACCTTGTGTACCAAGATTAGGATGTTAAAACATGTAACACTTTCTCCTTCAAAACTTGACACATTTCTTCTGTAGTTTTTCTACTGAATATCACTCCAATTAATTTTCCATAATGACTGTTTTGATACCATATAGCATGTTATTAGTTTTCTCTGCACTGATTTAGATTGCAGTTTAGCAGAAATATCCAGCGGCAATTTAACCTTTGTAATCTCAATCAGTGGACATCAACAGTGATGAAACTTGACCCAACAGTTATTTCTTTAGGAACACAAACAATGTCTAGTATGTTCCATTCCCTGGTAGTTTTTTTTTTACAATCTGAAGCAATTGTTGTTTCTGAACATACACTGTGAATTTCCTTACTAATACTGTTGAATAAATATTGTTCCACTGTTTTTCTGATAAATGTTAACTCCCCAGCCTCTATTATTTTCCCTTTTTTGTTTCATGAAAGAAATGTATGAATTTATCTAGGTTATCAACACTTGACTTTGATGGTCTACACACACAGTTGCTACGGTCCCTATTATAACAACGAAAAGGAAATCTGTCGAATGGCTAAAAAGTCAAATATTCCAGACTTCGAAATCGCTAATTATATATACCAACTCCGACATCACATTACAGTGAGGAAAGGGCAAATTTTCCGATCTTCACTGTACCGCGATCTCACAAAACCGATCTAGCATTTTGGAATATTCTACTTTTCAGCCGTTCGACCGATTGCCTTTTTGTTCATCTAATAGGGATGCCAATTGTTATATATTACAGGGTTGTCTTTATTGCTGCAGTTACATAATCTGCAGTATTGGTGTTACCACTGAACATGTAACAATTTCAAGTCTCATAATCTTCATTCCCTGTCAAAACACCTCCACCTGATTATTGTTAAAATGTCTGTTACTAAAAAAATATTTATACAGAGACAAATGGTTTTAAACATTGTTTGTTCATCATGTTTCACAAACAAATGAATCAATCATGTTGGAATGCATCAACATTTTCAATAAAAAAAAACTAATTACTAATGGTCCTAGCATTAGCAACCATCAGACATACATTAGCTGGTAAAATTTCTGACCAGGCAAAAATCTTGCCTTGTGTTAGTCAAATACTGTAATATATCTGCTGCAAATATTCTCTCCCCTTGTCTTGCCAAGCACACATTATCCTGTCTAAACATCTGCGTGCCCAAATTAAAGCTTGGATGCTCTACTCACTTCCATTTTTTAAAATGCGAGATTTTTTTCATGTAGGTTATTTACCCAAAAAATCTTTTCATTCATGCTGACCTGACTCTCGTTTCTATATGTAATTTGTGAAAAATACGTCCTAACACCTGTTAGGGCTGTAAGTTCCCTACTAACTGTCAGAGAGTCCTCGAAGATTAGATCATTTGTGCCAGCATGAATAAAAACCTTTCCACGCTTCTTTACATTAAGGCTTTCTAAGACCTTCTCATATCCTGTACTTTTGCTCCTGGCAAGCATAACCCTATTCAATGTTTATCATCTTCTCTGTAAATGTAAATATTAGTTCCTCTAATAATGGAATCTCCAATTACACGTATACAATTTCTGTTTATCATCTTCTCTGTAAATGTAAATATTAGTTCCTCTAATAATGGAATCTCCAATTACACGTATACAATTTCTGATCAGATCTGATGAATCCCTGCTCTATCAATTGTTACAAAGGAATTTTCTTCATCACCATTAGTCTTATTAATCTTACAGTTTTCATTGATTATTACCATTTGCAAGCACACAATTTTCATCCAGCTGTCTTTGTACTCCAACAGCTTGAACCATGTTGTCAACTTTGGTCTTTCTCTTCTTTTTTCTTAGAGTACTGTTCTTCAATCCTTACAATTTCCATACTGATTTCTTCATTTACACTTGCCCATTGCCTCTTTTTTCTACTTTCTCTGTTGGAAAAAAGATGCTGTTTTTCTGTAAACTGACTGTTTTCTGGCTGAACAATGTTATTTCCTGTAATCTACTTTTCGCATAACAAAGCATTGTCCTTTTTAGTAAAAATTCTCTTTGCATTACAGACTTTAATCCATTTATTTTTCTTCGTAATTTGTTGTGAAACTTTTCTTTTACATTTTCTTCTACATAGTTTGAATCTCCAGACTTCTGAATATTTGTACCCTGAATTCTAAAGCTGCCATCAGTAGTAGTATGTTTATCAGAGGCTAAGTAATCTTTACTAACAATATACATTTCCTTTCCTAAACTTGTTTGAGTTCCACTTTGCCTAATATTGTTTATCTCATCAACCCAGACAACTGCAGAAGGACAGTCATCATCAGCAAGTCTAGATGTACTACTAATAATGGTAAGCAAATCATCTGTTTGACATGAGGAACACAGGTCACCAGAGTTAACAGGTGTTACCTTTAAATGTAGGTTCATAGGTAGGTACTAGGCTATCGGCCCTGGAGCCTACACAAGCCCAGCCAAAAAGGTACCCTTGCTTTTGCCACCCAAGAAAATTATTTTCCTGTGCCACTGTCGAGCAGAGCCACAGAGGTGATCCCCGGGGTGAATTTCCTATTTCCCATACAATCATCAAGATTTTTATTGAAGAGTGCTAATGAGGAGCTTTGTTTGATATAGAAAGGTAGTTTATTCCAGAGTATGGGAAGTCTCTGGGACAGGAATCTATCCCTCTGGCATGTTCTGTTTATTGTGGTGACAAGGTTTAGGTCCCTAGAGCGTGTAGCTCGGAGGGATTGGGATTTCTTCAAGTGGAGCATGTCCAACAGCTCTGGGTTTGACATAGCTTTGTATGTTAGGCAGAGATTACCTCTGAGTAGGCGATATGCGATGGAGTAAAGCTGGAATTTTTTGAGATGGTCTGCGTAGGGCATCTGTTTGAGGCCGGTAATCCTCTTTGTGAGGTATTTCTGCGGCCTTTCCAGTTGTTGTAGATGTCTTGTGAGGTACATACCAAAAGGGGTGTTGTACTCTATAATGGGTCTAATGAGTGATGAGTAGAGGGGAACAATGACCTATTTTTTTCTGGATAAGAAACCTTTTCTGATGAGGTGTGCCACATAGAAGGATTTCCTGTCTACTGTGGCAATGTGATTATCAAAGGAGAGACTACTGTCCACCTATGCCCCAAGGTCTCTTATCACACTTTCCGTGTACTACCGCCTATGTTGTAGTTCATGGGTACAGAGTTTTTACCAAAGGGGATGACAATGCACTTTTTGGCACTGAGTTTGAGGCCATGGCTTTGACACCAGGCATCTGTCTCAGTGAGGCCCTTTTGTAGGATGTCCACATCTTTAGGAGTTTCGATTATGGCTCCTAGTTTGCAGTCATCTGCGAACTTCATTAGCCAAAGACCTTCTGTGTTAGCCTGTACTTCAGAGAAGTAGATACCAAACAGGAGGGGACCCAGGACTGACCCCTGTGGTACTCCACTTGTCACTGGTCTGAAGTCGGATTTGGAGTCTGCTACTTTCACAGTGTGGATTCTGCCAGTGAGCCAGTTGGCAACCCATCTTGTGACACAAGGATTTATACCTAGTTTAGTGAGTTTATCTATAATTCCAGAGTGGGGGATGGTGTCGAAAACCTTGGCAAGATCTAGATAGGCTGTGTGAACCACCTTAC
The DNA here is from genome assembly GCF_019279795.1 of Protopterus annectens. Taxonomy (NCBI): domain Eukaryota; kingdom Metazoa; phylum Chordata; order Ceratodontiformes; family Protopteridae; genus Protopterus; species Protopterus annectens. The sequence continues at coordinate 1,230,936,971 of NC_056732.1, forward strand.
CCTTGTCTACGGCTTTGGTGACTGCTTCAAAGAAGTCTATCAGGTTTAGGAGACATGATCTGCCATTTACAAACCCAAACTGGGTGGGGTCCAGAGTTTGGAGATTGCCATTATCTTTGCTTATAAGTTCCATGATGATACGTTCCATGGCCTTGCAGACCAGGCTTGTCAGGCTAATGGGGCGGTAGTTCCCAGGGTCCGTGGTGGCTCCCCCCTTAAGTAGTGGGATAACCGTTGCTGTGCGCCATTCAGCAGGCACAAAGCCTGAGGTGAGGCTATGATTGAACATGGTACTTAGGTGGGGTGCCAGTTCGTTCTGTAGTTCGTGTGGAATGCAGCTTGGGATGTTGTCTGCTCCCATGGTTGCTGTGTTCTTGGCTTTGGAGAGTGTGGTTTTTACCTGTACAGCCGTGATTACAGGAGCTTTGCATTCTTCTGGTATAGAGATGGGCTCTTTAGGGGGTGAGAGGGGAGTAAAGTTAGCACTGAACCTATCTGCTAGGATGTTGGCAATATCAGTTGGGTCTGTATATTTACTGCAATTATGCTGTAACTCACAGCACATCTGAATGTTACCATTGAGATTCTTGACATAGCTATAGAATGATTTGTGGTTGTCTTTAGAATCAGTGGCGATTTTGTTTTCATAACTAGCTTTGGAGGATTTTATCAGGGATTGCAGCTTCTTACTGAGGCTGACCAGGGAGCTCCTACACTCATGGGATTTTACTCTCTTTTTCAACAGTTTCTTCCTTCTGTTGTACAGTTTGTTTACGGCAGGGGACCACCAGATTGGCTTCCTTTTTTTGGAGGATAGCATCTTGGTTCTGTTTGGGATAGCACGATCCACGCACTCATGTAAGTGCTTATAAAGTGCAATTTTGTAGGATTCAGTAGACGTAACTGTATTGTCCATCGGGGCGGCCACGGTGGTGCAGTGGTTAGCATTGTCGCCTCACAGCAAGAGGTTCTCTGGTTCGATCCTTGGCTGGGGTGCCTTCTGTGCGGAGTCTGCATGTCCTCCCTGTGGTCGCGTGGGTTGCCTCCAGGTGCTCCGGTTTCCTCCCACATCCCAAAGACATGCAGTAGGTGGATTGGACACTCTAAATTGGCCTTAGGTGTGAGTGCATGTGTGTGCCTTCTGTGGAAGGTTGGGCGCGGGGCTGGCAACTCGACACTGTAAAACTCCACTGCCAATCATGAGCGGACAGGTGATCCACTGTGGCGACCCCTAACCGGGAAAAGCCGAAAGAAGAAGAGGAACTGTATTGTCCATCTGCATGGGTGTCATGAAGTTCACCACTTCTGTCTAAGAAGCATGAAGTTGGCTTTGGAGAAATTTTTTACCATGGTTTCCTTAATGTGGGGTGGGGGCAGGATATGGATATCTAGGGTAATTAGATTATGGTCGGATCAGACCAATGAGGCGTTGACTTCAGGTGTGGAACACCGGTCACTCATGTTGGTAATGACTAGATCTAGGATACTGTTGCCCCTGGTGGGGGTGTGGATAAGCTGATACAGGACATTGGAGTTTATGAATTCCAGAAAGCGTTGAGCGAAGGAGTTGGTACAGGAGTAGTTTTCCCAGTTAATGGTGGGGTAGTTGAAATCGCCCATTATTAGGGTGTTTGGTTGAACCCTAATAATTTCCAGTACATCAAAAAAAGAGGAGTGGAAATCCTGGGGCATGGTGGGTGATCTGTAGCAAGCTACAATTTGGATTGCAGTTTTGCCCAGAGTTAGTTGCACTAGAATAACCTCGGCTGCATTATGCTGAGCAACTAGCCTGGAAGTGTGGATATCCTTAATGAATATGGACACATCTCCGCCTTTGGTGTTCCGGTCCAGGTTACATGGCCTAAAAGTGTGGTATGAGTTATAGCCTGGTAGTGCAGGGGTGCTCTCTGGACCCTTGAACCAGGTCTCAGTCACTGCACAGATATTGATGTTCTCCATTTTAAGGAGTGCCTCGAGTGAGTGCATTTTGAAATTTAGACTTCTAGCATTGAGTAGCATCACCCACAGTTTTTGCTTGCCTGTTCCTGTTACGGTGGTGAATTTGTCATTTGAACCTTGCCTAAAAAAGGCACTATAGGGGCGGCAAGAACCTTAGCCAGTATCCGGAATCCCAAGGGTGACAGGTGCAGGCCATCTCTGGCAAAGCATTGTGTTCTGTCGACCATGTCATTCCAGGCAGACAGATACTGGATCCCTTTAGAATGGCACCAGAAGCTTTGCCAATTGTTGAAGTCAATCATTTTGTCCTTGTACTGCGGCATCATTCTGGGTGATGGCAGAATGCTACTCAGGGCTAGGGTCATACCTGCCTGGGCTACAAGATCGGAAAGCTCTTCCATGTCTCTTTTCATGTAGTCTAGGGAGGTACGTCTCAGGTCGTTCACACCAACATGGACAATGACAAAGTCATATTTGTACTTGTTGTGGAGTGACCTAAGTGTGTGGGTTATGTGGCGGATCCTGGCACCCGACAGGCAACTGAAGGTAACCTTCTTGTTTAGCCTGCTGAGTGGGACATCAGTGTGCCTGACTATAGAGTCACCTATGACTAGTGTCTTGCGTACGTTGTTTTGCCTTATTAGCTGTGGTTGAGTGGCACACTGAGTCTGCGGGCTATGTGTCATTTGAGTTGTGTTGGGGGGGTGGGGGTTGCTTGCATTTCTGCTTTGGATGTTTCTGTTGCTTGAGCAGATTATTATTGAGAGCCTCCTCAAATGTTTTAGTGTTTCTATGTGTGGATTTTGGTGATGTAGATTTAGTGAGACTATGTGATGAGTGTGGTGTGGTGCAAGTGTTTACCTTCTCCTCTTGACTGTCAAGTTCAGTCTTGATTGGAGAGAGCTTTACCTCCAGTTTGGCTAGATAAGTGCATCTCTCACAGGTTGTAGTGTTGGGTGGTAGGAAGAGAGAGTTGTCTGTGTACGAGGCAATTTCTACATTGCCCCAAGATGCCCAAATTCATCAGATAGACAGGAGAGAACACTGAGAGCTAACCCTTGGACATGCCTAAATAGAAACTATTTTCCTTTAGATAAGTGAGGAAAGTGAGTACAAGAGCTGTTTTTCTCTAAGCAAGTGAGGAAAATAAATACCAAAACTGTTTTCCTCTAGGTAATAGGTAATATACACATGTAGTACACTGTACAAGACACTTGTGCTTCAGAAAATCATTAATGGCATACTCTAAGGAATCCATCTTTATCTCAACTTGAAAGGATTGAAGATTACTGTCAGAATAAAAAAGGCGAGAAAGACCAAAGCTGACAAATTAATTCTAAAAGAAAAGAATAATCAAAATTGGTTACCACAAAATTCATATAAATTTTAAGTAAACTTCTATGAGGAAATCACACAAACAATATGCAACTAAATATTAAATTAAGTACACTACAGTCGTAATTTTGACCAACCATACCAGTTTTTGCTAACAGTTGCACCTTGTTATAATATTAATCATCAATAATTCACAAACCAACACAGGACTGTTTCAGATAAACTCTGGATTGTTCTTTCTAGATTGTGTGTGACTGCATTATCTGACTAGGCCCCTTGAAACGGCTAGAGTTTGCCCATCTAAAATCTATCCCTTTCTAACAACAAACAGTGAAAATCAAAGCTTAAACAACAAAATATAAATCAAAATAAATGTTCCTGCCTATTATCCCTTTCTTTCTACAAACAGTAAAAAACAGATGTAAAAATAAAATATGAATCAAGACAAATCTTCTCTTACCAAACTATTGCCAAGTCAATCACAAACCAACACAGAATTGTTTCCGATAAGCTCTGGATTATAGATCCCAAGGTTGTGAACACACCTATGGTAAAGTACATACCTCAAATGCTTTCATCCATGCTCTTAGAACTAAAAGCAGCCCAAGGTAAAAGACAGGGAAAATTAAATTTTCAAGGAAGAAGGGAAAGGAAGAAAATCTTTGTTATTGCTTTGTACTATGCTTTCTCAGGCTGTGCTTAAAAATGGCCCACTTAGATTGATGTTCTACGCTGGTTACCAATGGTAAATAAAAATAAAATAAAGCAACAGGAAGACCTTAAACATAAGAAATCAGACCAGGAGAGACAGTAATACACGAACCATGGGCTAATATGCTGGTAATGATGTGCAGCCATAAAAAATAATATAGTGGAGTTCTGTACTAGCTAGTAACCAAGAAGCCTTAGGTAAGGAAAATCTCATCAGTCATGTCTGAGGAGCTCATGGCAGTAATGGCTACCAAGACAGCCTCAAAAGTTATTAGCTGTTTAAGCTATGTGATAGTCCTCAGGTGGCATCAGAAAGATTTAACAACACGTCACCTGACCATTAAGTATCAGCTTATCACTGATGATCATGTGCAGATTTTGCACCAGTGGTGGTGGTGCTGCGGTAGCGTTGTCGCCTCACAGTAAGACGTTGTCCTGTTTGATTCTCAGCTAGAGTGTCTTCTGTGTGGAGACATGCTTGAATGGGCGTACCTTCGTTGAAGGTTGTGCGTCAGGGCCGGCAACTCAGCAAGTAAAAATCTACTGCCAATCATTAGCGGACTGGAGTTCCGCTGTGGCGACCCCTAACCGGGAAAAGCCGAAAGACACAACAACAACATAAAAACTTCAGGATTTTGCACCAACAGTATAAATTCCAGTTCAGTTATGAAATAAAACAAGGAGGCAAAATAAGAGCAGAAGACTATCAGAAGCATACAGTTCCATTACCTTAGTCTTGGAGATTTTAAGCGACAACAAATTATTACATAACTAAGACTCAGTCTTCAAATCACCTGCAAGTGAATTCACATTGGCTATTTATTTTTTGCAATGACATCTGCTGGTTTGGTATACCCACTGTTTGGTTAAGTGACTTGCTCAGAGTTGCACAGCAGGCAAATAAAGTGGATTGTATTAAGCCCTGTACCTTGGGCATATAAAACAGCTTACTGACAGATCAAGCCTGAATCATCTGTACTGTTAGACGACTTCTGAGGAAGAGAAAGGTACAGTTTATTACTGTCAATATAACTAAGCCCTCTCCTCCTAATATGATAACACAAGAGATGCAAAACACTGAATAATGACCCACACAAGATTCAGCCTTGCAGCACTCCAAACATCAAAAGAAAATGACTGCAAGTGTTAAATACTTATACCACTCTCCAAGAATGTCCACAGAAACAGGAGGCAGCCTATCAAGAGCAGCACTGGAGAGGACAACATAATGACTTTATATGCTCAATCAGGACACCACTACCAGCCATTGACAAGGACCTATAGGGCCTCCAAAGATTAAAACATGACTCAAGCTGCATGTAAACCATCTTCTCTACCCTTTGATTTATGCACACATTATGCCCTCTCAGTTATCATCACTTCTTGTTACCTCTAATTTACTTGGAATTTGTAAATTACAAGTTCATAGATGATTACTAGGGTAATGTCCTCAGGGGTTATTTTACACCTAGCTAAGCATCCCAAGGTGAGACTCAAACCCTGCATTTTGTGTCCGTGATCTAAACAACTTAACCATTATGCCACCCCCCAACTTTCTATTTTACTGTGCTCTAAAAGGAGCTGATTTTGTAATGCCTGTACTTAAAACACTTCTGTACATATTGCAAATGAATGCATTAGATTTACTATGTACCCTAAGCATTACTATACCATTGTACTGTATGCATTAATGTTTTGTATGTCTGATCAGTTTTTGACCCCCGGGTGAGGCTGACGTCAGTCAGAACTGATTAGTACTCTAGCCAAGTAAACAAATTCAGACAAACAAACTTTTATAGATGTTGGATGATTACGTCTTATACTTTTGTTGTGAATTCTTTTCTTTAAATGTCTTTGCTGTATGGCCTGGTCACTGCTGAACTTGTTCCCTAGACCAGTCCACCTATTTGGTCAATCTTCTCAACAACTTCCCATAAAAATAGTAGGTAAGAGACACAGCAACAGTTATCAAAACAGATTTCCTTCTTTAAAAGAGACATTAAAATACCTGACTTTAAGGAGTAATCCAAAATCTGATAAACTGATGGAGAGAGCACAATGGGACAGGCCAGGAAGAACCTGGAAGAACACGAGTACTACTTTTAAGCGACTAGTGGACTACCTAAAATCACAGCAATCAACTCTTCATAAACTGAACCTCAAACTCGCTCCAAGCCTAGAAAGAAAATTCCAAAATTTTAGCAAACATAATGCCCATGGATGTGATAGGGCAAACTAATAATATAGTAGCAACAAACCTCGTCAGTGAAAAAATCATTGTCTGGCTTTGCACTGCTGAGATGTCAAACCTACACATAAGTAAGATACTGTGGCTAATAAGCCTGGCAATTATTCTGCTGTTATACCAACACAAAGACAAACTTGTAACCAAACCAAACAAAGAATCTTTGCATTAAAATTATACTTTCCACTCTTAACTTCACGTGGTTGCTGACCCCCCCCCCCCCTTCAAGTTGTACAATTCTGCTGTTACACACAAGCTGAGGTGGTTTACAGAAGAGGATGTGCCACTGATACAAAAATGTATTTTTTCATGAGGCAGGATGGGAAAACATTGTCAACACCAGACAGCACCTATTCTCAGAGTTTAAGATGCCCACTGAGGACTAACAGGACGAATTCCTAATCTCAGGATCTCAAGAAGGTTTAGTGAAACACTTCACATATGCTACTGCACACAAGAAAGGTGAATTTGTGAAACCTTTCTTGTTTAGGAGCATCTTTTACCATCCTGGGAAGAGATAGGTTGACCACTCTGTCAATCTTCATCATAGGTTCTTAGGATTGGCTGCGTCCAAGCAAACTATTGCTTCTTGGATTTCTAAAGCCATTTATTTTTGTTATTCCTTTCATGGTAAGAGCCTTCCTTCTTCTGTTAAGGCTCACTCTACTACAGCTGAGGCTTCTTCTGATTCTTTCTTCAAGGGTTTGGATACTAACTCTATTCTTGAGGCAGCTACTTGGACTTCTGTGCATACATTTACCAAGCACTATAAGTTAGATGGAATTTCCAGAACTAGAGATAGTTTTGCTAAGACCATCCTTCACGGGGTCCTGGTCCTTCCTCCTGCCTCTCTTCTTCCTGAGCTTTGGCACTCTCCCTATTGTAAGGAATACTGCAACAGTGAAATGGAAGGCAATAGTACAGTCGTGTAAAATCTTACCATAACAGTAGATGTCCTTCTCTTCATGGTTGCAGTATTAACTGCCTCCCTCCTCCCCCTGGTCCTTTTCTCTTCTAGACGTACTGATTACTTCTTTACTCCTTGGACTGGCATTCCTACCGGGGCTCTCAGTTCTGAGGATGGTATGTCTGGATGTCACCTTTATGCCCTAAGCTATGCAAGGAGCATACGTGTGACGTATAGCATACATAAAGCAACCTAAAGGCTTTGGTATACTGGTCAGATGTCAGGTCACCCCTGGGAGTGGATCCCTATTATAATGAATACTGTAACAGTGAAATGGAAGGACATGTACTCTCAGTATCAGAAGATGGTCTTCAGCTGTGGGTGAAATACTTGGATAATCCTAGGTATACAAACCTCACATGACTCTGCTTAAAATCTTGAGCTCCTACTTGGCAGCAAGCTGTCCTCTACTGCCCACTCCTTGTGTCTCATTCCAATGGCTAGTGGGAGCATTCAGTATCCCCATTTTAATTTGTTTTTTTTCCCACTCTCCTCACCACCTCTCCGGGACCTAACTCCAATAAATGCACTCAATCAGTCCAGTCTTTAAACAGGGTGTGAAAGCCAGGCATTCTATACTTCCTGCCTGTGAAGTCCAGCCAGTCATTCATTCTACCTTTGGTAACAATGGTATGGTATGGAATAAGATGGCTTCAAGTCCTGAGAAGTGGTCTACCTATCTCTCTCACAGGCATCTTTGCTGACTCACGCCTGTTCCTAGTCAAATGACATGGCATGCATCTTTCCATACATACTTCCTTTTTCTCTGGTTCTGCACAGAAGAGCACCACGCTGACCACATGAGATAACAGAGCCATTAAAGGTGGCTGAAAATCACAAACACCAATAGGTGTTACCAGTGCTGTGTGCCTAATAACCTCCTCTTCCATCAAAAAGGATCAGCGAGCTGGTGCCAGCCACTCAAGATCATTCTTTCCCTGCCTGGTCTCTCAAATGCCTATTTCACTAATCAAACATGGGTGATCTGGGCTACAGTCATGGCTTAATCCCTATATATGTCACAGCGATAGGAGAATCCCAGTTCTTAACACCAGAAAATAACTAGGCTGCTTCTACAAGAAACCAGAATGACAGGGTTAGAAAATTATTAACTAAGTTTATTCACAGAAGGTTCTGCTACCATGACATAACAGCTGAACCATACCAAGGAAACAGGAAGGAGGAAATAAAGCAATTACACTGCAAAGAATCATATAAACTTGATACAGTATAAATGCACATTAAGTTATTTCAAAGGGGTCTCTGCATAATCCCATGCAAAATCATCAAAACAGATAAGAAGAGGCTGAGACAGGTAGAACACTGATCACCTTTAAAGGCCATCCCTCCTCAATAACTCCTGGACAGGAGATGCAAACTACATCCATCAAATCCATTTTCGAAACTGTCACCTAGTGAGGATCACTGTGGTATCAAGCTGCACAGGGTAAAACAGACTTCCTTTCTCACATTTCAGCCTGGAGGATCCCTGGTGTTCCCAGGTAAGGCCTATCAGCCCTTTGTTGCTGGCAAGAGCTGAGTGGTGGGGAGCAGGCCAGCTGTGGTCAGCATAATCTCCCCCCACGAGTGCTCCTCACAGTGCATAATTGCAACCTTCTATGAGAAAATATCCCCATGCAAGATACTCCCCCAGCTACAGTGTATTTACACTACAGTACAGCAGCGCAACCTTAACAGCACCACTTTGTGAACAACTAGTGCTCCCACTGTGTTTCACCCATCTGGTGAGGCAGAACTCCCCTCCAGCAAAAAACGGTGCACACTGCATACCTTGACCTGGCCAAAGCTTTTGAAACAATTCCCTACTCAGGCATAGTAGAAGATAAACTGGGAAAAAAACCCTATGTCACCTGATGAATTGCCAAACATCTCAGAGACAGAATGCAGGAAATCAAAACAGGGGAAGTTACCTCCACAAAAAGGCCAGTCACCAGTGGAGTCCCCCTGGGTTATGAGCCGGGACCTCTCCTGTTTGGCATCTACTTGTCTGACATAAATGGCAGTACCAAAGTGCTCTGGCTGACTAAATTTGCGAACAACTGCAAGCTAGGAGCAGTCACTGAATACCAAAATAATTTATCCATCCTGCAGGACATGCGCCCGTTGCTGCAAGAAAGTCCTTCTATATTGCACAGCTTATAAACAAATGGATTGTGTCTAGATCTAGGGATGTCATTTTTCCCCTTTACTCAGCCCTCATTAGGCCAGTCATGGAGTATAATGCCCCCTTTGGCATGTACCTGTCCATACAAATGCAACTGAACACCCACATATATACCTTACTGAAAGGCTACAAGACTTACAACACATATCCTAACATGGACCGACACAAAGCATTATACTTGGTATCCTACAGACTGCTAAGATGTGGCCTGTATCTGGCACACAAGTCATCTTATGACCAATTGCTGATGGATTTAATGCACATCAGAAAATCAAATGGCATCAGAAATACTCAGTCTAAAAATCTAAACCTCTTCTGCAACAGCAACAGAACAGTTTGGAGGGACAGGTACATCTCACGGAGGATATCACTGCTCTGGAACAGACTCCCCATCCACATAACACATACTTCGTTCCTGTCCATATTCGAGTGCAACTTGGATCTATGGATGGGAAATAGAAAATTTATTCCAACACTGCTCCCTGTACTACAAATGGACAGAGGCAGCTCTTAAATGCTATATCCCATAGATGGGTCCCCTCAAATTATCTATGGTCTGATCCCAGTTATTCTCACTAGGAGTAATATATAATTATCGAGCATGGAATGGCAAGACCAATCTCTAACACAATGGGATAGGTTAATTCGGGCACAAAAGGGAAAGTTGCTAGGCCTGAAATGGCCTGCAGGGGCAGCTAGCTTATAACTTACATATGAACCTATGAGAGGGCAACATCTGTTCACTTTTACACTTCCTGGTCAGTTCTCACAGACACCAGAGTTGTTGGCCAAACTCAGGCTGCCTTGCATCACAGTGAGGGCATTATCTTATAAACATCTATGGGCCCAGTTTCCAATCACAAACCAGAGTTACTTGCTTGGTGAACTCACTTGTTTCCATAGTCCTGGAAGACATATAGCTGACAGTTGACAACTGTGCTCAGTGGTCCAGTGCCAAATAAAAAGCACCCCTTTGCAAGGTGGGAAAAATGTGTTTCTCCCATTTTTTGATTCACCACATTACTGTGGAGCTGTCGGTATTGACATGAAAATGAGAGAAGGAAGCTGTCCTGAAAATCTGCCAAGGCTCTGTACACTGCTTTCGTCTCTTTCAAGCTGACAGTGAAGAAAACCTCTCTTTTTGAGACCAGTTTTCCTGCACCAACAGATTACTGAAGTGGAGTTTCCAAGCATAATGTGACAGTAGTCTGATATCAGAAACTACATGTTATTGAAAGTGGAATACGGGACATCCCTCCATCGTTGTTCGAGGAATGTGACAACAGTTGTTTGAGGCACTCACAATAGGTTCACGTGTTTACTGGGGAGAATTTTTTGAAGCTTAGTCCTGCATTCCCATGAAACTTGTTACCCCTTATAATGTAAGTACAAATAACTCAAGAGTTGGGAAGGACATTTACATGTTACCCTTATCTATAAAGAACAAGACTGCCAAACCAGGGGTAAATTTGCTGTTTCCGATCCATTCATCCAGCTTATGTTTGAAAGAGTAAGGGAAGTACTCTGCTTTATGTAGAGAGGAAGACAGTTCCAAAGAAGTGGTATTCTCCATGATAAATATCTACCCCACCAACATGTTCTATTTATGTTGTCAAAGAGATGAAGATCTCACAAGTAGGTGTTTATGCCACCAATGGACTTGAGGATGTGTAGTAGATCTGAAATAATTAGGTCTGTTGAGGCTTTGTATATGAGGCAGGGATGGTCTCGGTCTCTCAGTAGTCTGTATGATACTGAGAAGAGTGACAAGGCTTTCAGATGGTCAGTGTAGATTTAGGTCCTTGAGTTTCTTGGTGAGAAAGTGTTATGGTTGTTCGAGTTGTGTTAAGTGTTTGCACAGGTGCATACTGAAGGGGGCACAACACTCAATGATCTGCCTAATAAGTGACGAACACAGTGGATCTATACATATAGACACCATACCTTTACTAAAAAAACTGCACAATGGAAAAAGACTTTCTTACAATAGTGGATCCTTGACGACTAAGAACAGTTTGTTGTTTCCATAGGTTCCCAGGTCCCTAACAACAGGATCGATTTTCAGGGGGTCTGTTGTTAATGTGATAGCATAGATTAGTACAATGACAGTAGATGTTCGATTAGATCACTGTTGCATTAGAACTGCAGGTTGCCATTTCCCTGACTGGCTTAACTCCTAGAACACTGCAGACATGAGGGCATGGGGACAAGCCTTTCACACATGGACGGCACATACCTGCAACCTGGATAAAAGAGGCGGCCCATCTGTCAATAGTCTTTTCTTTCTTGTCATGGAGTAGAAGGCTATGCCCTATACAGGGAAGAGCTTTCCATTATGAAACGAGGGTATATTTCAGAGAGCTTTAACTGTGGTAATTTGGTCTTTAAATGCAAGGGATAAACCAAGTATATGCAAAGAGATGGATATTCCTTTTGACCCTTGCCCTTCTGCTAATTCTCTACTAATAGAGATTAACAAGACTATCCTGGAAGTGGACAGAAGGGAGAACTGGAATTCAACAAAGATCCTACTCAAACATCTATTGCTATGCAGAGTTTTGCACAACTGTACTAAATTATTCCCATGGGTCACTGCTGCAGTAAAATTCTTGACCTATGGGAAGAGTCCCATAGCAGCATCAGGAATGAGAGTCGGAAAACACCAGTTGTCCTGCTGACCCACCTTACATGAGGGATAGCAGGCCCAAACTCTACTCTACTTCTGGACTACAGATGTGACTTGCAGTGTTATTAAAATGTGTGGAGGGAGGACCAGGTACTGTCTTGCAAATGCTCTACTCTTAGACATTCTTGAAGAAGGTGGCTAAGGTAGCACTTTAATTAACCTGTGTTTGAATGGTGCTTCCCTACTTCTCATGGCAAAAAGTAATAAATAAATCATTTAGAAAGTATTTGCTTGATACTTGCCTGCCCTGCTTTCCTTGGGTGAAGGATTTGACTATGTAAGGTAAAATTATCCAGCAAATGGGTGTCAGAAAGGTGCAAAATTCCCTTCTCATGTTTCTGAAAAAGTCTGTGGATATACTCTGATGAAAGCGCTAAAGCTTCACACAATAAATCTGGTCCGTCTCAGTTCTGGTGTTGCTTGGCTCCTTTCTGCTTGTTTCAGCATTTGGTTACTGGTTTGCAAAATCCCCTTCCTATCATTTTGGGGTTCAGGAAAAAAGAGTGGTAAGTGGATAGTTTGATGAAGGAGAAATATTAGATAACACTTTAAGCATAAAACGAGGTATCAGTGGACAGCCTTTGTATCTACAGAATACTGTAAATGGATTCCTGCACAACAGATCTTGTAGTTCTGATATTCTTAAGCAGTGAGCAAAAGGAAAATAATCTTCCAGTGCAGATACACTTGACGGGAACTAATGACACAGGCTGTGAAGGGCCCAGGGTCAGTCTTCCCAGAACAAAACAGAGATTTCAAAGTAATGAAATAATTCCTAGTTTTGCCCTATTTTTACCACAGTACTCAAGTTATCGGTTCTAATTTCGGACAAGACTTGGCACTGAATTATTTATTGCTTCACTAGTCCCTGGACTTTTAAGGCTATTTGGCAGCCTTAGTACTTTGAAAACTTGTGAAGAATTCCCATTAGTTTACGCAATGTAATTGGATTTATTTTCTGCAGGATTTTCTTACTGTATTTTTATTTACAAGATTGATTGCTTCTGTTATGGGACATAACATACTATATTACTGAAAGGACAGTCTTATGACACTTCACACCTTCTGCCCAGCTACACTTCATACTGACACCTTTCAATTCTGTCTCAAGTGTCATATTATGAAGAAACATGGCAGCGGGTGCCAGAGATGTACTGCAATGTGGAGTCCAATTTTGGCTTGCTGGCCACTAGGGAGCACTACTACTACTTCCCTGGGGGTGAATGTTGTACTCCCTAAATCCTGGTTTTGTGCAATGCAGTATTCAAGGAGCTGGCTATTACGTACTGGCCAGGAACTGAGGATCTGGTTAGCTCTGGTCTCTAGGTGAGCTTCTACTCAAATGCAAAATCCATCCACAATAACCTGGGTTTATCCAAGACTTTTTACGACAACAAAAAAGAAGTTATGTACGAACCATAATGTTCCATATGAGTTGTTCCATCTCGCCTTCATTCATCACTGATGGGGTTCGGAGCCAATCTTCGGCTCCGACACGGCCGACTAGCAAGCTCAAAGTTCTCCAGTAGCTCGAGACCCCACCCTTATCCCATAACGCACTGCTGGAGTTACCTCAGATCTTGTTTGCTGCGTACCATATAACAGTACAATAATTATTCTGCCTAGGAATGAATACACATCGAAAAAACAGGATGAAGACAGCCTCCAGGTCAACTGTCAGCCAGGAGGGGAAGGAGGGAGGGACATGAGAATGAAGGCGAGATGGAACAACTCACACGGAACGTTATGGTGAGTACATAACTTCTTTATGTGAAGCCGTTCATTCATCACTGATGGGTAACGTACCTAGCACCCTGATCTTGGGTGGCTCACGGAAGTACACTCTTCAGGACCATAGAACCATATGAAGCCCTGTCCCTGGAGGCCTTATCCACTTTGTAATGAGTTATAAAAGTGTGAGGTTTAGACCAGGTGGCTGCTGCACAGATGTTATCCAAAGGCAATTTGGCTTGAAAGGCTGACGAGGTAGAAACTGCTCTGGTTGAATGAGCCTTTACCTTACTGGACAATGGCATATTATCACAAGCGTATGTATAAGTGATGCAATCCGACAGCCACTTAGACAAGGTTGTTTTAGTAACTGGTTTACCTTTCCTGGTCTCAGAAAAGGACACAAAGAGCTGATCTGATTTCCCAATGTCTTTGGTTCTGTCCAAATAAAATCTAAGTTGTCTATGAACATCGAGTTTATGCAACATATATTCTAATTTGTTGGTATGAACAGGGAAGAAAACGGGCAACTCAATTACTTGAGTAATGTTAACCTCAGAACATACTTTGGGCAGAAAGGATGGATTAGTTCTGAGAGATACTCTGTCAGTATGGAAGTCCATGTAAGGGGGCTTAATGGAAAGGGCTTGGAGCTCTGACACTCTACGGGCTGAAGCGATGGCTACTAGGAAGATAGTTTTCCATGACAAGAATTTTAGTTCACAAGATGATGCAGGCTCAAAAGGAGGAAGAATGATACAAGATAACATAAAATTCAAATTCCAGGGGGAATAAGGTGTCTTCACTGGTAGCCTTATGTGAAAGAAACCTTTTAGAAAAGCCTTAGACAATTGGTGAGCCATAATATTCAAACCATTGATTCCTAGATGGAAATTAGATATAGCAGCTAATTGTACTCGTACTGTAGCTGCCACTGCTCCTTCGTTGAAGGTTTCTGTCAAGAATTGTAAGATAGAAGACTATGGCGCTTGATAAGGGTCAATGTTGTGGGAAGAAGCCCAAATGGAAAATCTCTTCCACTTACTATGATACAATTTTCTGGTGGAAGCTTTGTGGGAAGCCAACAAAATCTGACTAGTGTCATGGGAAAGATTACAGAGCCTGGCTATGTGGGGAATTACAGCAGCCAAGTGGTTCGCTTCAGTGTCTGCAATGACGGGCAAAGATCCACTGATGGATGTGTCAAAAAGTCCGGAACTGGGTCCAGGATCCATGGATCTTCCAGAATATGATGATAAAGAAACAGGAACCAAAATCTGCTGAGGCCAATGAGGGGCTATGATGATGATTGTCCGTCCCAGCGACTTTGCTTTCTGTAAGAATTTGGATATCAGGGGAATTGGTGGAAATGCACAGAGGAGACCCAGGGGCCAATCGTGGACGAGAGCATCCCTCAGGGAGTGACCTGGCGTGGGAATTAGGGCAAAATAGCTTCTGCATTTGTTGATGTGACTGGTGAAGAGGTCGCAGGAAGGCTGGCCCCATTTGCGGAAGATCCTGTCCGCAATCTTTTGTTTGAGGGACCATTCGTGGGGCAACAAGATTGCTCTGCTCAGTCTGTCCGCTATTACATTGGATTTGCCCGGGATGTGCGTTGCCAACAGAAGGCGCTGGGATGACAGTGCCCACTGCCATACTCTGAGGGCTTCTCGGCAAAGGGGATAAGACTTGGTCCTGCCTTGTTTGTTCAGATACCAGACCAGTGACATGCTGTCTGTCTGTATTGCAATTGTCCCTAGAGGAAGAGAGTCCTGAAAGTATTGCAATGCTAGAAGTACTGCTCTCATCTCCAAGACACTGACATGCAGATGTGATTCTTGATCTGTTCATGTGCCTTGGGCAGTCTTTCCCTGAAATAGCCCCCCCCCCCACCCTATCAGGGAAGCGTCCGTGTTCACAGTGGCAACTGGAGGGGGAAGCATGAAAGGACGTCCTATTGTGACATGAAGAGACGTCAACCACCACTGAAGATCCTTCTTGCAGGAATTTATCAGGATCATGTCACTCACTGGAAGTTCTTGGTAAGACCATTGTGTGAATAGAAGCCATTGAAGGATTCTCATATGCATCCTTGCTAAGGGGATTGCTAGAATAGCTGCCGCCATCAATCCTAGAACTTTCAATACCTCTGCTGCTGGTGCTCTGTTCTTAGATATTAGAGACATGATGTGTTGGCGAAGAATAGACATTCTTTCTGGCGGAAGGCGGAGAGTGGTGGTTGACGTGCCTAGTTCTGAACCTATAAAAACGATATGCTGCGATGGCAACAAGGCAGACTTTTTGAAGTTGACTGTAATGCCTAGCTGATCGCAGTGTGTGAGAGTAGCCTATCTTGCTTGAAGAAGTTGATGCCTGGTGGTGGAGGTAATCAGCCAATCGTCTAGATACGGAAACACCTGGAATCCTAGACGCCTCAGGTGAGCCGTGACTACTGCCATGCACGTGGTGAACACTCTGGGGGCTGTAGTGACACCAAAGGGCAGAGAGCGGAAATGATAATGATTGGCTCCCAGCCGGAAATGCAAGTGATCTCTGGATGGTCTGGCCATCTTTATGTGGTAGTACACATCCTTGAGATCGATCGAGCGCATCCAATTGTCCTTCCCCAGCAAGGGGAGTATGGACTGTAGCGTGACCATTTGGAACGTCTCTTTTCTCACAAATTAGTTGAGTCTCCTGAGATCCAAAATGGGTCTCTAGTCCCCTGTTTTCTTTGGAACCAAAAAGAACCTTAAGTAAGTTCCGAATCCTGTCTGGTCTGCTGGGACTGGCTGGATGACTCTTTTTTTCTAGCAATCGGCGTACCTCTATTGCTGCTTGTCCCATATGACTGGGTGGAACATCCGGGATTTTTTTGATGGGTAGAGGCTGGGTGGAGAATGGTATGAAATACCCTCTGGAAATAATACTTCGTACCCAACTGTCGTTTGTTATATTTAGCCAGGCTTTGGGGTACAAAGATAAGCGACTCACGATGGCCTCCAGAGTAGGACAGCCGGGACTCCCTTCAGGAGCGCTGGTCAGATTGACCAGAGAAGTGATCTCTGTCACCTTGGTGTTGCGGACCCCCTCTGCCGCGAGGGCGGCATCTTCCATTGAAACCCCCTCCTCTGCCTCTGGAGGGGGCTCTCCATGTGCGTCTTGAAAGGCTCCTTGGGCTTTCCAGAACCACATCTTTCCTCCCCTCTGACCTTTGGGAAAGGGTCAAGTGGGGGTGGAAAAATGGACTCCAATGGCAGACAGAGTCTTTCCTTCTTGCTCACACCTGGTCAAAGTCTCCTTCACCTTTGGCCCAAACAAAGATGAGCCGTCAAATGGGGTATTAGTAAAAGAAGACTTGAAGGGTTCCGCGAAGGAACAGAGTCGCATCCAGGCATGCCTACGGAGAGCGATTCCTGTGCGGCTCTACTCGAACCATCAGCTGCTTATGATATGAGATGCATGGACGAGTTGACTATCGAATTGAGGGCAGAGAGCTGAGTGGCAATCTTATCAGATACACTCGAAGCTACAGCACCCTGAAGAGTATCTCTCAACTCCTTAAGGAGATCTCTCTGCAGTCTGGTAAAATGTGTCAAGTAGTTCAGTGATCCGAGTGAGAAAGTGGCTGAACTGAACATGCATTTCCCATATCTATCCATGATCCTAGATTCTCTATTAGGAGGATGGATATATGAGGAAGTTTCAGACACTTCCTTTTTGGTGGCTGCCGCCACCACCATGGCATCAACAGGGACTCCCTTGGTCAAAAAGGACTTATCCACAGGGGTTGAAATAAACTTATTAGGCCTCCGAGGAGCAGGTTCCATAGATTCTGGAGACTCCCACGCCCTACAGGAGACCAGATCCATAAGCTCATCGTAGGGCAGAGATACCCAAGAGGTGGAAGGTTGAGATCCAAATGCCTTCAGGAGAACCGACTCATCCTCAGTAGGGCTCTTAGACTGCCAATCACCCCTCTGCCTAAGGATTTCAAGAATCTCCACAAAGGAGATGTCCTCAGAGGGGGATCTGGGGGATCCTTCTGATTCATCCAGGTCGGTGTCTGATGTGATAGACTCCTGGGAGGAATCCAAATGCCTCCTGTTGCATAATCTCTTCCTGGTATCCTCTTCAGGGGGAACTTCTGGAGAGGTCTCAGTAGAGCAGGGAGCGCCCTGTGGGGCTACCTGAGGCTGTGGGTCTCTACGTTTGGGAGGATCGGAAGAAACAGAAACAGACACAGACACTTTAGGGGAAGAAGAGGCCAGACCTTGAGATGAGGGAGTCTTGGGAGACAACACTCGCCTCATGGCATCAAATGCACCTCGGCTCCAATGAGAAGGAGTCAATGGCTCCGATGGAGTCGCGATCTTCTCCCGCACCGAAGCCGTGGGTGCCGAGCCCGAGGTAGGAGCCAAGCTCACCCGAGCCGAAGCCCTGTGAGGAAGAGTCGGTGCGGCTATCCTCCCCGAACCCGACCGGAGAGTGTCGGCTCCTAGAATCCCTGGTCGGCGCTGAGAACATCCGAGCAGATGGAGCCGACGACACTGGAGCAGGTGTCGTTTCCAAGGGATCCACAATCATCAGGTCTGCCTCCTCCGGCTCCAAAGGTCCGGCTCGGAGTAGGAGCAGACAATTCAAAGCTAGTGGTCTTCGGCTCCGACAGTTGTGTCTGAGCCGACAGCAATTTAACTAGGCCCGGTGCCTTTAAGAGTTTCTGAACCAGCCGGTCCATATCCAGACCAGATAGACTGACAGAGGACCTGGAAGAGTGGACAGATGGAGCCGAATGGAGCAGTATGGAAGGAGGTTTTTCGGCAACCGGTTCCAAAGCTGTGTCCCGGTTCTGAAAAGAGCAGACTGTCGGGTCCAAGGGCAGTGGAGCCGAAGTCACCACACTCTCTGACCTCTTTCCTTTCTTGGATCTAGAATCAGTGGAAGATTTAGATGATTTACTGGCTCCATCCTGGTCAGACAATGCCTCAGAAAAGGGGTGTTTAATGATACCCCTATCAATCAATTTCCTCTTCCTTTCAGCTGACACTCTTGTGGAAAAAAAATGACATATGCTGCAAGACTCTTGCAGATGTACCTCACCCAAGCAGTAAACACATTGCACATGGGCATCTGTGACCGACATTTTCTGTCCGCAGTCTGGGCACTTTTTAAACCCAGACTTTGGATGCTTGTCCTTATCTTCAGACATTACAAAACTCACGCACACTGATTAACTAAGAGCTGTTTTAAACTAAGTAACTCACACAAACATACACACAGCCCAAAAGGGGCACTAACAACTAAATAACTACAAACAGTAATAAGAGATCCAAAACAATAGTCCAAAAGGGGATCACTGACTAGTCACTAATCCTAAGGCCAAAAGGCCGAAGGCAAGATAGAAAATACTGAGGAAGGGTAAAAACACAGCAAAAACTACTATTTACTATCTAGTATATCTGCTACTAAGAATAGAACAAGGGTATATAAAAAAGAAAAAATATATATAACTTGCTGAAAGTTGAAAAACTCCCAATACAGTCACGAGCCAAGCTGGAAACCAAGAGATCTGTGCCGCGGCAAACTAGGTCTGAGGTAATTCCAGCAGTGCATTATGGGATAAGGGGTGGGGTCACGAGCTACTGGAGAACTTTGAGCTTGCTAGTCAGCTGTATCGGAGCTGAGGATCGGCTCCGAACCCCATCAGTGATGAATGAACGGCGAGACTGAACAACTTCACATCATGTATTCATCATGGACACTTGGTCAGATAATTTTGGTAACTACTGCCTCTCCCCCACCTCCCTGGTTCTTTGTACTACAGTGCTTGATAAGTGGCAATAAAAGATGTGGGGTTAAGATTTACTATCTCCTGTAAGATGAACAAATGTTAAGTTTGGTGCTAATGACACATTTGAGTATGTCACTGGTACAGAAGCAAACTGTGGATGGCTTATACACCAGGTATTTTGAAAATAATCATTCAGGATTTCACAGACTGTTGACAACAAACTTGTTAGTTTTTGGCCACTTTATCTGGGTTGATAAGTTAATGGTTTGTGTACAAGACTTTCTTTATACTATAAAAAATTTGGCTTTGCTCAGGCCTCTGCTACACTTTGTTTGGACATGCTCTGGACACAGTGCTCCATCTTGAGGCATTTACCTCTGACAAGGGGATGGAATCAGTTTCTTAAGCTGATCACTTACCCTGTTCATTCCTCAGTACATATACCGCAGCTACAGACCCCTGGTATTCAGAAGGCTGAATGCAAGAACTGGTGCTCTGTAACCTTTTTTTGATCAGGTCCTTATGGTGTCTAGTGTGGGTGGCCCAGAAATCCATTTCTGATTACCGTCCTACTTACATTTCTAAATGGTCTTTTACCTCTGAATGGTCTTTTACCCCTTCAACTGCTTTCCTTCGGTCTGGCATTGGTACAAGGGTCAGTGTTTGAAGGAATTCTTTTGATTGTACCTCAATATGAGAGGATGGAATAGTTGCTCAACTGATTCCATCATTTTACCCTCCTCCTTTGGCTTTTTAAAGCTTTCATGAGAAAGGGGTGTGAGGAACAACTCTTCATTCAATGGTGCATTGAGGAATTGCACCTTCACATTTTTGGAAGGGGTTCTATCCTCAGGGAGAAATGCACCTTAGTTACAGATCTTGCAAGCAGCAGTCCTAGATGCTGCATTCATAGCACCACAATCACATTTACTTGCATATTTGCTCAGCTGTCTGGGAAGGTTTGACTAGTTTTACCTTCTGACCTCTCTGGGTGAGCTCTAAAATCATATCCATCAGCTGTCTGAGGATTCTACAATGGTACTTGGTATGACAGATTATAGCTCAAAAGGCTAGGGTTGCTGAAGTGTAGATTTTCTTCCTAAAATTGCCTAAGACTGCTTTTCCAATTACTGGGAAGAGCGTCCATTCTGGACCCAACTCTTACCCTCTGAAAACACCCATGGATACCACTGCAGGATCTTCCACTAGATTCTTACAAAAAATAATTAAAGGAATCCTGGATCCTGCAGAAATAGTCATAATTCTTCAAGTGGGAGGGGGAGGGAGTTGGGAGTCCAGTTCCATAAATGCAGTGTTGAATGCATTCACAAATGCCTCAAGCACTGAAGGAACAAGAAAGCAGTTTGGGGGTGTCCAAATCCAAAAGGTTTAAATATCACTGTTGAACATCTGAGATCTCTCTGGCTTCTCACTACAATTGGGCCCTCAATAAAAACAGGATCTTCCAAATGAGATGAACTCTGGTAGAGGACCAGAACAGAGGGTGTCCTAATTGTCTATGTCATACTTTAAACAGAAAGAAATCTGATGTTCTCACTGCCTGCACCGTACGCCTAAGTGCATCACACAAGATCATAGGAAGTTACTAGGCTATTGGCCCTGAGCCCCTTACAAGCCTAGCCAAAGATTTAGCCCATGTTCCAACAAGTCGTCACCCTATGCCACTGTCAAGCAGGGACACAGGTGGAATCCCAGGGGTGTATTTTCTGTTCCCCATCCAGTTACCCAGGTTGCGTTTAAAGAGATTTAATGAGGTACTCTGCTTTACATGGAGAGGGAGTTGACTGCACAAAAGAGGAATTCTCTGGGACACAAATTTGTCCCGCCAATAATTCCTATTGATGTCACAGTCCAGGTTAAGGTTGCATGTGCGGGTTACTCGAGGGTAGCTTGACTTGCAGATGTGCAGCAGTCCCTTCAGGGTAGGGTCTGAGATTATTCTGTATGCCAGACAGAGGTCACCTCTAAGGAGTCTGTAGGAGACTGAGTAGAGGAACGGGGCATCTGTGTAGGGTAGATGTTTAAGGCCTTGGATTCTTTGGGTGAGGAACCTCTGTGGTCAGTCCAGCTGCTGTATGTGCTTTGTGAAGTATATGCCGAAAGGAGCATTGTACTTAATAATGGGTTTTATAAGTGAAGAATACATGGATGTTATGACCACCTTGTCCATGGATGAGATACCCTTACTAATGAGGTGGGCCATGTAGAAGTTTTCCATACAATGGATGCAATATGGTGGCCAAAAGTCAGTATCAACCTGGGTGTCCAAGTCTCTCACAACTAATTGTGTGCATAGTGCCATTTTATCAATGTGATAACTTGTGGGGATGTCATTCTCCTCAAAAGGGATGACGATGCATTTCTTGGCACTCAGTGTGAGGCCATGTTTCTGGCACCAGTCATTTGTTTGGGTGAGACCCTCTTGGAGGATGTCCACATCACTAGGTGAATTGATGACAGCACCCAGTTTACAGTCATCTGCAAACTTGGTGAGCCATAGCCCACTGGATTTGGCCTGCACCTCTGAGAAGTATATCCCAAACAGCAGAGGCCCCAAGACCAATCTCTAGGGTACACTGCTTGTTATGGGTGTACTACTTGAAATTGCTTCCCCTATTTTGACTAGGTGGGTTCTGCCAGTTTGCTATCCATCTGGTAACATATGGATTGATGCCTAGTTGAGACAGTGTATCTATTATACCTGAGTGGTGAATAGTATCGAAGGCCTTGACCAGGTCAAGGTAGGCGGTGTGCACAGTCTTCCCCTCGTCTATGGTCTTGGCGACTGTCTCAAAGAAGTTGCCCAAATTTAATAGGCATGACTTCCTCTTGACAAAACCAAACTATATGGATCAAGTGTCTAGAGGTTGCCAATGTCCTTGATAATGAGGTGCATGACAATATGTTTCATGGCCTTGCAGATCAGGCTAGTTAGGCTGATGAGTCTATAATTTCCTGGACTGGTCGGACACTCCACCTTTGTGCAAAGGGATGACAGCAGCTGTCCTCCACTCGGCTGGGATGAAGCCAGTACTCAGGTTTTGGTTGAATAGGGTGCCTAATGGTGCTGCAAGTTCCTGGCTGAGTTCATGTAAGATGCAGCCTGGGATGTTATCGGGTCCCATGGAAGCTGTATTTTTTGCCTTTGAGAGGGGAGTGATGACTTGCTCCCTAGAGATAAGGGGAGAGGGGCAGGTACTGGGGATGTCCTGTTTTACTGATGGGGGGGAAAGAGGAGTGAAGTTTTCACTGAATCTGTCTGCCAGCAGGTTGGCAATATCTACAGGGTTTGTGTATGTGGTGTTCTTATCCACCAGTTTTGAGCAGATCTGGGTAATTCCCCTGAGATTGTGGACACATGTGAAGAAAGCCTTATGATTGTCTTTGGTAGATGTGGCCAGTTTGGACTCTAAGTTGCTTTGGAGGAATTCACTAGTGCTCTTAGACACCTGTTCCTTCTTGGTCCTGGACAGAAATTTTATTACAGAGTTTATTTATTGTAGATGTCCACCAGGCAGGTTTACTCTTCCTTGAGGAGGAGGATTTTGTCCCGTCTAGTATTCCTGATTTCATGCAGCTATATAAATGTTCACTTAGTAATTTGATGTAGGATTGGACATATGTGCCAGTTCCTGTGGAGAGGGAGGGGGCTGTCAAGCTGTTTATACCTTCCCTCAGGAGGTTGTAATCAGCTATGGAGAAGTTTTTTGTTTGACCCTAGCTGGGGGGGGGGGGGGGTCGGCAGAGATGGTGACTTCGAAAGTGACTGCTTTGTGGTTGGGATGAGGACAGTGTAGGGATGCTGCAGTGGTTACTCATGTTGATTAATACCAAGTCCAAGATATTTTCACCTCTTGTGGGGGTGTCAACCAACTGGTCCACGGCATTTGCATTGATGAAATCAAAGAATCTCTGGGCATTTGTATTTTGGCATGAATATTTCTTCCAATCTATCGCTGGATAGTTAAAGTTGCCCAGGATCAGGGTAAAGAGCTGAATCTTGATAGAGTCAAAGAGGTCCAGATGGGTGGAGTGGGCATCTTGAGTCAGACTTGGAGGCCTGTAGCTAGCTATGATTTGAATAGAGGTCTTGTCAATTGTTAACTGCACCTGGAGTACTTCCTGTGCATCATACTGTTTGACCAGCCTAGAGGTGTGCATCTCTTTTATATATATTGCAACTCCACCACCTTTTGTTTTGCTGGGCACGGTTTGGGGTCTGAATGAATGATAGGATGAGTAACCCAGTATAGCTGGGGTGCTCTCTGCAGCTTTGAACCAGGTTTCTGTGACTGCACAAATGTCACCTTATTCCACTGTTAAGAATGCTTGCAATGAGTGCAGTTTCATGTTTAGACTCCTAACATTTAGCATTATCCTAGCAGCATGACCTTTAATTACTAAAATGAGTAACCCGGTATGGCTAGGGTGCTCTCTGCAGCTTTGAACCAGGTTTCTGTGGCTGCACAAATGTCAGCTTCTTCCAGTGTTAATGCTTGCATTGAGGGCAGTTTCATGTTTAGACTCCTAGCATTTAGCATTATCCTAGCAGCATGACATTTAATTTATGTTTTGATGACATTTTCATGTTGGTAGTTTTGACCTCATGGCATTGCCTAAAAAAAGCACTATGGGGAGGCAAGAGCCTTTGCCAGGAGCATGAAGACCAAGGGAGACAGATGCAGGCCATGTCTGGCAAAGTATCAAGGCTGGTCAATCATGTCATCCTAGGCTGTCAAGTACTGGATCCCCTTGGAATGACACCAGAATCTAAGTCAATTGTTAAAGTCAAACATTTTCTGTTTGCATTGAGACATCATTCTGGATGACGGTAGAATGCTGCTTAAGGCTAGGAACATACCTGCCTGGGACATATATTCAGCAAGCTCGATCATGTCTCTCTTCATACAGTCCAGAGAGGTATGTCTCAAGCCATTCACTCCAACACGGATTATGACAGAGTCATAACAGAACCTGTTGAGAGACTTGAATGCATTGGTGATATGGCGGATTCTGTCACCTGACAAACAACTAACCATGACTTTCTCCTTATCCAGTCTGGTGAGGGGCAAATCTGTGCGTCTAACAATGGAGTCTCCTATGACTAATATGTTGGGGTTGGCCTTAGTGGCTGTGAGCCACAGGTGTGTGGACTATGTGTGGTGTGGTTGGCAGTGGAGTTTGCGTGCATTTATGCCTCAAAGGTCTCTTTTGTTTGAGTATACTTTTGTTGAGGACCTCCGCATACATGGGGGTGTGCTGTGTAGGTGTGAGTGGTGCTTTAGGTGTGGTGTTTGTGTTGCCAACCTTCTCAGTGCCAGATATACTGGTTTGTGGGGGAGAGAGCAATGACACTAGGTGCTTGATGTAATTGCATCTCTCACAAATTGTGTTCCTATGTGGTAGTAGTACAGCGCTGTCCTTGTACATGAGGCAGTTGCTACACTGTTTCAGGATATCCATATCAACCAGACTGCCAGGAGAAATTGTCCATCCATATTTTTCAGAAATTGAAAGAGCTAAGAGGGTAAAGGGAGGAAGGTCTAAGAGTAGTACTACTAAATAAGAACACAAGTGCTACTAAGGGAAAACTTGCAGGTGGAATACCTCAAAAAGGGTTAAAAACTGTGCAGCTGAAGCTCTGGATGCAGCAGACCTGTACCTGGAATAGGCAGCTTAATTTTAAGGTTAAGAACTCAGTAAAAACTCACAATGAAGCACAGACTAATCACTTACAGTCAAAAGAATAGAACTCGCAGTATGAAAAAATACAGTTAAAAAGCAAAGGAATGCAGTAAAATGCAGTTAAACAGTACAGGATTGCAGTAGATAGCAATGAAATATAATTAATCAGTATAATGCTTTGAAACAGTAGCTCACAATCAAAAGTAACAAACAAAACAAATAAAGCAGTGATTCAGTACCATACTGCCATCAATTTAGTGAGGCTACTAACAAGCAGTAATAAATATGGCAAACATAAATGAAGTAGAAAGAGGTACAGTTTTTTTTTAGTAGAAAGTGAAGAGACAGAAGATAAGATAATTCAAGGTTCAGAAGCTAAAGGGGTGGGCCTTTATTAAGTTCTCACTATAAACAGTAGAATGAGCTGATGTAATGTCACTGGGGGGAAGTGTCCAGTATCAACTTTATACTAGAGGTGGGCAACTCAAAGCCACCAAGATTTAAGACCACCACCAGGCACCTGGGCAGGTGGTGGGACAAAAAACAGTAGCACAGATATACAGCAAAACAGAACTGCAGAAAACAGTTGAAAATAAGCACTTATCTTTTTCCAATATCACAGCAGAGCAAATGGCAGAAGGCTTATCTCACTGCAGCTTTGAACAGCTTGAGCAAACAAGTAGAACTGGTTTAAAACACTGGCTATTAAAGGCAGATAACAGAAATCAGCCCAATTATCCAATCAAAATAACAGTGTTGCAGGAATGCTTCTAGCCAGATCAAACCAGACTGATTCTTTCTGCCACAAGGAAAATAGCTAGGCCTCTTTAGGCAAAAGATTTCACTACAAGCTCCAAAGGTCACAAACAGTAACATATATTCATCACTAACAGACAACAAAAGGAGACTAAAAACAGTTGCACAGATTACAAAAGAACAGTTATACAGATTACACAGATATCCAGTAAAACAGTGCAGAAGATAGTTGAAAATAAGCACTTATCTTTTTCCAATGTCACAGGAGAGCAAATGGCAGAAGGCCTATCTCACTGCAGCTTTGAACAGCTTGAGCAAACAAGTACATCTGAGAGCTATAAATCATCTTCTCTTCCCCTTCAAAATCTACAGAGTATGATTCCCCACTAACAATGAACTCCTTCTCCCTCTTTTGGAGGAGGGGTAATCCCAAAAATGGATGGCTGATATGGCCTGGGTTGGAGATTTTAAATAAAAAGAGGAACATTCCTAGGCCCACGTCTACCAGACCTGGAAGGGGGTCTGGAAGGATGCTTGGTCTCCAGCTCCTCCTTTTATCTGACTTCACAATAATGGCACAGCCTGTAACATGGTGGTCATCCACCCATCAGAAATATTGGTCCTCAACATGTCAGAATGTGGCAACTCAGGAGATTAATGACTTTAAATGTTACACTTCTATCCTGTGGTTGCAGGCATCCTCTCATACTAATGCAACAGAATTTCCCTATCACCAGATCTATGAGGAGGAAAAATAATACTGTATGCAAACTTCTGGGAACTGGCATCCAGACTAGGGAGAGTAAAAATAATTTTGGCCCACAAGACATGCATACAACCAAAGGTATGGCAGTCTTGTCAGGGGCATCAACAGAGGCCTTGGCATTATCAAGTGTCAGAGCTGGGTTTTTTAAGTGCCCCTCAAGCCTAAGGAGGCTTGTCAAGATGAAAGCATCATCCCTGATATCCCATTCGTCCTTCTACCAGTGGACCCTCTTCTCCATATGCTTTCTTGCCTTTTTAGGAGAAATGTGAAAAGAAGATGACTAAAGTTGTCTGGTACAGTAATCTGGCAAGATATGGCCTCACATTTTTCTGTCAATGTACAGCATGGAGAAACGTCTGCCTTCTCTTAATGGTTTTCTTATTAAATCTAACATGAAAATCACAACAGGACACATTATAAGTAGGCCCTAATGTGCATTTACTCTAACAGGGCAGACATGCCATGCTAGGTGTTGGCCAAAACAGCAACAATAGTTAAAAAAAATCAAGTCTAGCAATAATAAGGAAAACAGTAAGCTATATGGCCCTAAGATGCATTTCTCTGCCCAGATCTGGATCATGACATAACCACCATGACGTAGGACAGTACAGTTATACAGGAGCTTACAATAGCAGATGTTCAAGTAAATCACTGCTGCAGTGGTCACAAGTGCATGAGTTTAGCCAAAGGTGTCCCCATTCATCTGGTCTGCTTTCAAGACTTCAGGACACCTCCCTCAAAACACAGCAACTGTCCTCATATGCCATCATGATGCTCCCTGTATCAAGCCAATACCACCTTACAGCATTCTTGCCCACTGAGGAGACAGAAATGAAAGAATATGCATAATATAGTAGGAACCAAGACTGGACTACAACAAATAAACAGCTTCCCTAGTCAACTACCCAAACCTGAGTAGACCAAAATACCACAAAGGTTGAAGGGGGATAAATGAAATCAAGGACCCTAAACTGAAAGTTTCACTGTGCCTTCTTAAACAAATTCTGAGGCATCATTGTTCACAGACTGTTATCCGTCTGTTCCTGGACACCTTATCCAACTGCCATATGAGCTTCCTCTGGATGCAAGTAATACTAGTTGCTCCATGTTCAGAGGCTGGGAATATCGAGTTCAAGAGGCCTGCAACCACCACTGCAGCCATGCAATGACCTGAAGGGTCATTAGAAGGGTTGAATTCATGTAGTCCAAAGCTTTCAGAAATCCCTGCCATTTTCTGTTCGCTTCCTCTCAGTGTGTGGGTACCAGGAATCTGTTAGTCTCTACCTGCAATTACTGGGAGACGCAACTGGCTAAGTGCTTCAGGTCTTGGATGAACATTGTGCAGGATCTGCCTTCTAGGAGGACAATGACTCTCCTTGGCCCAACTTGCATAGGGAAACATGCCCTCCAAGGTATCAATTAACTGAGTTTTAAACACATATGATGTAACATACCTGCTCCTCCTGTTTACCTTTCTTGCACTCACAGGGAGTTAGTGATAGATGTCAAACCTCTTCCAATACAGAAAAAAAATGAAGTCTGCAGTCAGATGTCTGCCATTTAAACAAAAGGTATATGCAAATATACCTTCACCTTGGCACTGAGTCCAAGAAGCTGCGCAAGATACCTGTGTGTTCACCCAAAAAGGGGTCAGTCAGTGGCCAGTGGAAATAGTCTTCCCTACCAGGGACTGGAAAACTAACTCCCTAGCTGAGGTATCTGCAGGGCTTTGTGATACAGCTATGGTAATTCTCTCCTCCCTGTCATCATTCTCTCTCCCTCAACATCCTTATGCCAGTGCTCCTTCTTATCAACTTTCTTGTGGGAGAAGGCTTTCCTCCCTGAAGAGGCAGATGACTGTTCAGACACCTGCAGCATGGTTACATCTAAACCTACAATAAAAATTGTAAATCTGCAAGTTTGTCTAGCAAACCATACACAGATGTGGCACACCAACAGGTATGACTGTTCCAATCAAAAAAAGCCTCAGAAGGATATTCTTTACACAGAATTTGACACCAACATTTACAACTTCAGGCAAGCATGAGGCATACCCCAACAAACTGCAATGGTTGTCAAAGTATTGATCAATTTTTGTCCAGTAATTAATAAGAAAATCTCAAGGCAGATAAACCTTGCCCATGGGGCACTTATCTTTTACAGAATCTCAATAAGAGTTCTGAGGTCAAGGCCAAAATGAGTGACCACAGACTTGCATAGTGAGACCTGTACACTTGGCAAAAAAAAGATTATATGGGGCACCCTTTTACTAATTCACAGGAGTGCATCTCTGTGCAAGGGAAGATGGCCTGTGTTCTGATGTCCGCAGAACTCTTGGAGTTTGGCTACTTCAGCAGATGTCAGCATTTAGCTAATGCCCATATGTTAAGAATACAGCTGCAACAGTTACCTTACAATGAACAGGAGCATGCTCAGAGGACAGGCATAGCAGACTCTCACATGTGAGCACACGTCACACAAGCTACTGAGGTAAGGGTTTAGGAAGATTTCATGGCTGCCTGAATGACTGACCAGGTCTTGCCCCTATAATGGGGAGAAATCTGGATGGCTGCAGTAACGGCTTTGTTGTCAGTACCCATGGGGTTAGTTAGAAAAAAATTAAAGGAAGGATATGCTCAGTACCCCAGCATGGAATATTCTATGGCAGTGGTTCTGAAACTTTGCAAATTGGAGGACATCTTTTACAAAGGAAATATTTTGGCGGACCCCTATATTTTGGATTTTTTTTAGACCGATATTAATAATTAATATAAAGCATGCAGTGTCCCATTACTTGGCTATTTCTCCCCAGTTGCCATAAACACTGTTCAAAACTCTCAGTGTGCATACAGTTTTCTGCCTTCTGTCTTACTTCAAAAATGATTACAGATATTTGGATTTAATTTAAAACTTTTATTTCAAAATTTATAGCACAAACACTGATAGACATTTGCTAAAACAAAGCAATTCAGTCTCGCAATGAAAACAGACTTACCATTAAAACTTCTCTGCCTTTGAAACTCACGTTCACTGAAACAGCATTGAAACCCAAATTCAAAGAAAATGCATCTGGCCAGTTGCAAATTAAGTTTACCTTTTGGCTGTTTTCAAATCATAGGTCCCTTGCACACATTTTTAGGACCACACCAAAGTTCTCCGCTTCACCTTCTTGAGTGTATTAAATTATATCCCTTGTATAATCAGTACCACTTGTTACAGCATGTTTTAAATTTATAGTTTGGAACATTCTTCCATTAAGCAATGAAACAAAACATATGAACCAATAATGACAAAACTACCCAATTCAGAACATTTCAACCATAAAAGGCCACTCAAACTTCTGTAATTACAATCCACCAATATCAATCAATATGCACAATCTCTGCAGAAGTAAAAGTCATCTGAATAATTCCACATTAAAGAGATCTGTAACTAATGAAAAGATTGCTGCTAGCAAACAACTTTATATTTCAGTGTTTCATCTACAAATTCAATGCCTGCTGCCCTTGAAAAATAAATTGCCTATGTAACATTAAAAAATGGTAAAGTAACATTGCAATAGGCCAGGAAATAGATAAACTGAAAACAGGTTCATAGTTACTAGGCATCGCATCCAAAGGAGGACATACTCAGGACTGCAGCAGCCCATCACCTTACAATACAACACATTATCAGCAATCCATCTACATGCTGTGAGAGTAGAACCGACAGCCTTCTGCATCAAAACGCAAGTATGCTACCTGTTGTGCTACTAACACTGCTTTAAAATTCTATACCACAATGGCAATACCATTTGCTAAACAACACAGCTGCACATTATAAACAGACTTAGTATGAGCAGCAGAAAACTTATCTTCCCTTGAAGCTCACAATTCCTTGAAAATGCACTTGAAACTAAATTCCTTGAAAAATGTATGTGAAATTGAGTTCCTTGAAAAACGTAGCTTGGTAGTTACAATTCCTTGAAAATGCACTTGAAACTAAATTCCTTGAAAAATGTATGTGGAATTCAGTTCCTTGAAAAATGTACCTTGGTGGTTGGGGTAGGGCTTCTGGCTCTTGCTTCCTGTAGGCAAGAACACAGACACACACACCTCTCAACCTCTTAGTGCAAGAAATCTGGACAAAACCTGTTATAATGTGGGGGGGGGAGGGGGGCAAAGGACACATTTTAGATATTGCTCTTATAAACTTAGAAAGTTGCTAGAATAATAGGATTTGTGTTAGAATGCATTTTCTGAAGGATATGAAGTCAAACTCAAATGCATGACATTACTTAGTTTTAGTAATTTTAATCATCTCAAAGACTTGTTAAAAAAAAATAATTTTTATGAGGAACAGACCACAAATGTAAGGCAAAAATCTGGACATTCTGTGAAAATCTGTACACTTGAGAGGTATGACATACATCCCCTACATCCCTCTTACACCCTCATACCTTGCAACCTCTTCTTACAAATTTAGAAAATTGATAGAAAAAGAAGTTATGCTCTTACCATAACATTC
This sequence comes from Protopterus annectens, assembly GCF_019279795.1. Classification (NCBI taxonomy): domain Eukaryota; kingdom Metazoa; phylum Chordata; order Ceratodontiformes; family Protopteridae; genus Protopterus; species Protopterus annectens. Next base: position 1,230,968,315 of record NC_056732.1, read on the forward strand.
CATCTGTGTTGTCCATCTTCATTTTTCATTAATCTGTGGGTCTCGGTTCCGAGGCCGCTCTCCAAGCTTGAGATTCCAGAGTAGAGCTTCTCTCTTCTACCCATAATGCCCCACTCCTCCACAATACCTCAGATAGAATTTGTCCATAGCATAAAGACCAAACATTTTTATTCTATATAAAGACAATCATCCTAGACTATGATAAAAGAAATCAGGAGCTCTATCTGAAGGAACAGAAGTTCCTCAGAGCTCCACCAGGTCTCCACCGAGGGATGGGTAATGAAAAATGAAGATGGACAACACAGATGGAATGTTATGGTAAGCACATAACTTCTTTATCTGATGTTGCCATATTCATTCTCATTAACCTGTGCGAAAGAGTCCCCAGCTACTGAAAAACCTTGAGTGGCTCTCATGGAAGGTTATTCCTGAGTACGGCAGAGCCAAAGGCACTCCTGCTTCTGGATATAATATTCAACTTATAATGTGAAACAAACATATGGGGATTTGACCAGGTAGCTGCAGCACAAATATCTTCAACTGAAACCATGGACCAAAAGGCTTGAGAAGTCGCCATAGACCTTGTAGAATGAGCTTTGATAGGACCTGGAAAGGATATGTTTCTGGCTGAATTGACAAAGGAAATGCAGTCTCAACCATCTAGACAGAGTAAGCTTCGTAATGGATATTCCTTTCTTTCCTTCAGCAAAGAATATAAACAACTGCTCAGATTTCCTGAAGGATTTGGTTCTGTTTAAGTAGAAACTTAATTGTCTATGTACGTCCAAGCATATGAAGGGTGTATTCTCCTTTATTCTGATAATTAGGGAAAAAGACAGGAAGATTGACAGACTTAATTATACCTTAGGCAAAAGGGATGGGTTCCTACATAAGGTTACCTTGTCTTTGTGAAAAATTAAGTACAGGAATTCAGAAGAAAGAGCTTGAAGTTCGGACTCTCTTTTTGTGGAGGTGATAGCAACTAGAAAAAGGGTCTTCCAAGACAGCAATTCTAAGTCAACTGCAGCCACTGGCTACAAGGGAGGATGAACCAATGCTTGCAGAACCATAGCCAGGTCCCACGGAGGGGTAGGGTCTTTGACCGGTGGGCAAAGCAAAAAACTGCCCCTAAGGAAGACTTCACAAAGTTTAGATGATGCCGGGGGGGGGGGGGATCTAGGCCTAAATGAAACTAGGAAATAGCTGTGAGCTGAACCTTAACGGTGGAGTAACTAGCTCCATCGTGGAAGAGGGAGGCCAAAAAGTCCAAACCATAATAGGAGCCCGTAAAGAGGTCTACCTGTTTCTGCTGCACCCAAATGGAGAATCTTTTATAAATCCTGTGAGCTGAAGACCTAAGGGAGGACATCAGAATTCTTTGGACAGTGAAAGAAAGCCTGGGACATCTTGTCATCATAGGAATTGGAGAAACCATGCTGTTAGCTTCAAACTCTGAAGGTCTGGGTTTGGATGCCCTGATGGGTGAGAAAGAAGGTCCAGAATCGGTTTCAACCTCAAAGGTGGGCATATCAGATGAGACCAAAGGATGGCGAACCATGTCTGTCAGGAACAGAAGGGGGCAATGAGAATTACCTTGCTCTTCAACCTAACAGCCTTCTGTAAAAAACTGGGAATTAACAGCAGAGTAGGGAAGGCATAGAGAAGACAGGGAGGCCATGCATGGACTACAGCACCTCTGGGTGACTGTCCCTGAGGAGGGATAAATGCAAAGCACCTGCTGCATTTGTTGTGGAGAGGGGATGCAAACAGATTGCAGCAAGGTTGTCCCCATTTCTGAAAGATCAAAATTGACGTGGATTAAGTCAAAGACCACTCATGAGGCATTAGTAATACTCGGCTGAGCCTGTCCGCTAATATTTTCGACTCTCATGGAATGTGCATTGCTACCAGAAAGCAGTTGGTAGAGATCACCCACTGTCACACCCTCATTGCTTTCTGACATAGGGGATAGGACCTGGTTCCCCATTGTTAATTGATGTACCAAACCACAGACATATTGTCTGTATTGCAATAATCCCTGGAGGTAGAATGCTGTGAAGATCTTGCAATGCTAGAAGAACTGCCCTCATCTCCAACACGTTCATATGGAAGTTGGTCTCCTGGGGCGCCCACATGCCTTGAACTGTCCGACCCAGATAATGCCTCCTCACCACACATGGGAGGCATCCGTGGTCACTGTGGCATGTGGGGGAGGAAGGATAAATGGCCATCCTTGAGAAACGTCTGCAGAGTGAAGCCACTAAAGCAGGAATCCTTGCATACTCGGGAGATTTTGATGGGGAAACTCAAGGGATTCCTGTGAGGAAACCACTGGACTGCTAATGTCCATTGCAGGATCCGCATGTGTAAGCACTCAATAGGTAGAAGAGTTATAGTGGCTGCCATAGAACCAGACACACTGAAAATCAAGCTGGCCGGAGGAGTTGGGACAGATAGAATCTAACTGACCTGAAGTCTTAAATTTGTAATTCTTTCCATAGTTATAAATGGGATACCCTTGTGTCCAGAGGAACTCCAATAAAATCTATAACCTGAACTGGTTGTAGTTGAGATTTCTGAATATTGATTGTGATTCCTAGGAATGGAGCCAGATGTAAAAGATAATCCCTGGCCTGGATCAAGAGATGCTTGGTTGACACAGTCAGAAGCCAGTTGTCCAGATAAGGAAAAATCTGGAAACCTTGCAGCCTGAGGTGTGCTGCCACCACCGCCAAATATTTGAACACCCTGGGGGCTGTGGTGAGGCCAAACGGGAGTGATCTGAATTGGTAGTGACTGGCTCCCAGTCTGAAATGTAGATATTGCCTGGTGCGTCTGTCCATCTTTATGTGGTAGTACGCATCCTTCAGATCTACAGAGCACATCCAATCATTCATCCTCAGAAGAGGTAAGTTGGACTGAATCGTGACCATCTTGAACTTTGTGTGCTTCTCGGACTTGTTAAAGGTGGTCAAGTCCAGAATCAGCGGTAAGTTCTCTGTTTTTTTGGGCACTAAAAAGAATCTGGAGTAAACACCCAATCCAACTTGATCGGGGGGACCTTTTGGGTGACTCTTTCGATTTCTAAGACTGCATCCTCCTTTGACTGGGTGAAACATCAGGGAGGCAATTTCTTTGTTTGGAAGCTTCTAAAAGGGAGTGTAGTATCCCTCTGGATACAATGCTTTGCATCCAGTGATTGTTTGCAATGGCCACCCAGGCTGCTGCCTGCAAGGAGAAGTGCCCCCCAACTGCCACCAGAGCAAGGCAGCTGGGCAACCGTTCAAGAGCAATGGAAGGATTGATTTGAGAAAGTTTCCCATGACCCTTGGTTTTGCAGACCCCTTTGGCCGGGTGAGTGGCATCTTCCTTTCTGGTTGTTCCCTCCTCTGCCCCTGGGGGAAAACCTCCCTGCGTGTCTTGAAAAGGAACCTGCAACTTACAAAACCATGTCTTTTTACTCCCATGCTGGTTCCTGAAAAAGGACCTTTGTGGGGTAGAAAAATGGATCCTGACAGCAGACTTGGTCTTTTCATCTTATTTGCTGTAAGTGTGTATGTCACGAACTGTAGGCCCAAACAATGTGAAGCCATCAAAGGAGGCATTGATAAAGAACTGTTTGAAGGCCACCACAAAGTAACACAGTCTCATCCAGGCATGGCACCTTATGACAATACTGGAACCTGCCACCTTTGAGGTACCCTCTGTATTATGGGATATCAGTCTCATGGACACATTAGCCAGTGACTGAAGGTTGGCCAGTCTGGAGGAAAAGATCTTCAGACATGGACCCATGGGATGAGCTAGAAAGCTCCTTCACCAGATCCCTTTGTGGCCTAATGAATTGTGATAAGTAGATTAATTCCCTCAAGGTACATGTGGAAGAGGCATAAACCCTTTTCCTAAATCTGTCCCAATGCTCATGATTCTCTGTTGGAATAGTGGACAGAAGAGCTCTCTTGTCTCAGCTCCTTCTTGGTGGCTGTCCTGACAATCACAGCATCTACAGGGTAACTTTGGTCTAAAAGGTATTGTCTGAAGGGGGACTGAAAATCTTGTTTGCCCACTTGGGGATCGGCTCTACCATATCTGGCTCTTTCCATGCCCTAGTCGACATTAGCTCGATTAGTGGGTCAGCAGGGGTTGACATCCAAGTAGTAGATGGGCCAGACCTGAATGTCTCCCACAAAAATGTTTCCTCTGGGGAAGGGATTTTGGCAGGCCAGCCACCTCTCTGGTGTAGGGGGATTTCTAGAATGTCTCCAAAGGAGACTTTGTCGGATGGTGACCTGGGGGACCCTTCTCCTTCTTCAAAATCCGTCTCGGTGGTGAGGGATTCTTTGGGGGACTCCATGTACCTCCTCTACACAACCTCTTCCAGGGGAACCTCCTTGGTGCGGCGCTCCAGGGAGGTGTCAGAAGACTCTCAGGGATCCACAGAAGGGAGGTTGTGGACGCTTTCCAGGCCCGGCTGTCCACATGGCAGACTAGAGGCCTCAGGCACCAGACCAGAATGGGGAGGGGGAAGTTCCGAGGAGGTGCATGCCGAGGATCTCCCAGGGTGGGAAACCACCCTCTCCCACCACCTTGAAAGAAGAGGGCTCCGACCCTCTGAAAGCAGTCCTCTCAGAGCTGAAGCCACCAAAACAGATGCCTTCCTGGGGGATGGAGTGCCCCGTTCTGAAGGAGTTGGAACCGAGCTGTTGAAGGCTGATGCCCCGAGGGGAAGAGCTCCAAACATCAGTTCCCAGGAGCAGACCTTGAGGTTGTGGCTCAGATATACATTTGGAACCAACATGCTCACAGCTGAGCTCGGCAAAGAAACAGTCAGAGGCGATGAAGGAATCTCAATCTACTCCGACACCCTGACGCTGGAGACCAAAGGAACCAAGGACTCCAACATTGAAGGATGGGTCTGAGAACAAGCTACTGGTTGGAAAAGGGAAACCCTCACAGATCCAGATATGGATGGAGCGGACAAAAGCCACTTCTGGATCTGGGCCTCAAGGTAGCCATAGAAGGAGATCAGGGCAGAAGGAAGGAGATAGGAGCCGTGAACCCCAGATCAGAATGGGTCAGCTCCAAGACTCTCAGAACCTTCTTGGGTGGCTTTGAGGAGGACCTCATGGGTGAACATTTCCTGCTCTCACTGGCCTTCTGGGACTTTTTGGAGGGGGCTGAGCCCCCAAAGTGGAAGGGACTCCCGAAGGAGGAAGGAGAGAGCAAACCCTTAAGGATGAATTTGCTCCTCCTTTCTTCCAATGCCCTACGGTGGAACCCTTTGCACACCTCACAGTGGGCGTTCCAGGTGTGCAAGCCCAAGGCAGTACACACACTACCTGTGGGCATCAGACAGTGGGATCTTATGCCCACAGGAACTGCATTTCTTGAAACCAAGGGGTTTCTGATCAGCCATAATGAAACAGAAAAGAGGAGACGACAAAAGAGATTTTTTTTTAACTAGAAAAAGAAAGAAGAATACTATGGCGACAGAAGCCCGATTAAAGAATGGAAATAAAAGGATCCAAAGCCAGAAGAAAACTACTTACAGGTAAGGAAGACCGAGTAGGAAGGCAGAAGAAGAAAATAGTACAAAAAATATTACACAAGCTCTCACAACTTGAAGAAATTCATGGAGGAGCTCAGAACCCAGGAACCTCGCTCATGAACAAACACGCAGCAAACAAGATCTGAGGTAGTGTGGGGGAGCAGGGCATTATGTGTATAAGGGAGGAACTCCACTCTGGAATCTCAGGCTTGGACAGCAGTTAGCCGGTTCCAATGGTTGGAACAGACACCCACATGTTAATGAAAATAAAGATGACATCATCAGATCAACAAGTTTTGCATTAGTATGAATTTTCTGAACTTAGGATATGAAGTCTAAAGCTCAAATGTCTACTACTGTTTTCTGACTTCAGTACTCAACGATCTGCCAGGGATTTGCCAGAAAAACACAATTATATGAGAAACAGACTGAAAATATGAGGCAAAAATCTGGACATTTTGCGAAAATCTGCTTTGGCTTTATTCACGCCTTGCTTAACAATAATACCTTCAGGGTCTTAGAACACTCACTCCTGAACTGCTGGAACAAGATCTTCAGGATCAACTCTGTAGTACCGGCTTTTCTATACCAGGCAGAGGTGCGCATCTCTGCAACCAGCCTAAATCCACCACTGTAACATGGAGGGAACAGAAAAAGAGTTATGTACTTACCATAACTTGGAATCTGTGCTATCCAGTGTCATTTTTCATCAAGGATGGGTTTAGGATCTGATGTTGGATCCGAGCCGGAAACAGACAGGTCCTGAGCTCAAGCTTCTCCCCTTCTCAATATTCCTTGCTACCCATAACCCTCAGATCGAGTTTGCTGGATAGAAGAAAGGAGGCAGTGAAGACTGCCTATAAAGATGAAAAAAAAAAAAAAGAAGTTATGTACTCACCATAATGTTCCATCTGAGTAGTTGTACTTCATTTGTCTTCAACCTGTGGGAATATAGATCTGTATCTGATGCTAGCTGGCAAAATTACTAGCATCAGCTCCGAGCTCCAGACTCCTCCCCTTACCCATAATACACCTCCACTGCCTTCCATCCCCAGATCAAGTTTGCTGAACTTATACTTAGAACCTGACCTGATTACATACTTGTGACCTATACAGCAGCCCATAGGCTGAACATGCGCCAAGGTCCGGGGGAAGGAGGGAGGGATGGCTGAAGACAAATGAAGTACAATTACTCAGATGGAACGTTACAGTGAGTACATAACTTCTTTATCTGAAGTAGTTTACTTCAATTGGTCTTCAACCTGTGGGACCGAGTCCTCAGCTACTAAACTCCTGGGAGGCCCTCATGGAAGGATATTCCGGAGCACTGCGGAGCCAAAGGATGCTCTCCTTCTAGATGTCAGATCCAATTTGTAATGGGAAATAAATGTATGAGATAAGGACCATGTAGCTGCAGAGCAAATGTCATCCAAAGACACCCTAGACCAGAAAGCTGCAGAAATAGCCATGGACCTAGTGGAATGAGATTTAACCTGACCTGGAGGAGACATGCCTTTGTCCTTATAGATCTGCAGGATGCATGAAGAAATCCATCTAGTTATAGTGACCTTGGAAATAGGTTTGCCCAAAAAGGGTCTATAAAATGAAACAAACAATTGATCAGACTTACGAAAAATTATTTCCTGTGTAAATAGAATCGTAACTGTCTATGAACATCCAACATGTGTAGTTTGTATTCCATCCTGTTGGTAAAATTGGGAAAGAACACAGGCAGATTTATAGTCTGATTGATATTGACTGGTGACGCCACCTTAGGAAGAAAAGATGGGTTGGTTCGAAGGGAAACTCCATCTTTATGAAAAATCATGTACGCGAAATTTATGGACAAGGCCTGTAATTCCAAAACCCTTCTAGCAGAGGTAATAGCGACCAGAAAAGCTATTTTCCACGATAGAAATTTTAGATCTGCATTTGCGGCTGGCTCGAAAGGCAGGGCGACCAGAGCTTGGAGAACCATAGTAAGGTCCCACGGGGGGACAGGATCTTTGACCGGGGGGCGTAGCAAAAAAGTGCCTTTAATAAAGGCTTTACAGTCTAGAAGATGCCAAAGATGTAGAATTCTCACACACATGAAAATGAGAAATGTCAGCCAACTGAGCTTTGACAGTAGAAGAACTAGCACCATGCTGGAAAATATCAGCTAGAAAATCAAAAATGGTGGAAATAGGATCCGTGAAAGGATCTAAACTCCTCTGAGAGGCCCAGAAATAAAAACATTTCCACTTGCTGCGATAAACCTTTCTGGTTGAAAACTTATGAGCAGCCACAAAAATAGACTTAACTGAGGAGGAAAATCCGGGAGTCCCAGCAAACACTGGAACTGAAGTAGCCCAGCTGTGAGCTTCAGGCTGTCCAGACTTGGATGAGGCACCCCGAACGGGTGTGAGATCAGATCCAGAATGGGATCGAGGATCCAAGGTGGAGCCAGAAGGTGAGACCAAAGGGAGGGAAACCAAACCTGGCGAGGCCAGAATGGGGCAATGAGGATCACTTTGCTCCCCAGTCGACAAGCTTTCTGCAGAAACCTCGGGATGAGAGGAACTGGCGGGTAAGCATACAGAAGACTGGGAGGCAAAGCATTAACTAGAGTGTCTCTGGGGGACTCCCCCGGCGAGGGTGGGGTTCAGAGCAAAAAACCTGCTGCACTTCGCGTTGGAAGGAGATGCGAAGAGATCGCAGCAAGGTTGACCCCACTCGCTGAAGATCTGTTCCGCTACTGATAGATTCAGAGACCACTCGTAAGGCATCAGAATGGTCCGACTTAGCCTGTCCGCTAGAATGTTGGACTGTCCCAGAATGTGCGTTGCAGTGAGAAAGCGACCGGTGGAGATTGCCCATTCCCACATTCTCATGGCCTTGTGACAAAGGGGGTAAGATCTGGTTCCCCCCCCTGTTTGTTGATATACCAGACTACTGACATGTTGTCTGACTGAATGGCAATCGTCCCCAGAAGAAGAAACGCATGAAGGGCCTGCAACGCTAGAAGGACTGCCCTCATCTCCAGGACACTGATATGCAAGCTGGTCTCTATGGGGGACCACAGGCCTTGGACTGTCCTGCCCAAACAATGGCCCCCCCACCCAAGTTGAGAGGCATCCGTTAGTCACTGTGATTTGGGCCGGGGCTGGAACAAAGGGTCGTCTTCCGAAATGTCCAGAGAGCTCATCTACCATATGAGGGACGACTGACACAGTTGACTTAGGTGGAGAGGATAGGTTAGTGGTAAATCCAACAGGGACCACTGAACCGCCAGAGTCCACTGAAGAATCCGCATGTGTAGCCGAGCACATAGAAGAGTTATGGTCGCCACCATCGAGCCTAGGGCCCTCAACACTGATTACGCTTTCGGGAGGTGAGAACGATAAATGAGGGAGAAAGGCATCCTGAGGTTTGGAACTCTCTCCGAGGTCAGGAACACTTTGCACTGGAGTGTGTCTATCCTGGCAGCAATGTAGTTTATCACCTGTACAGGCTCTAGTAGAGATTTGGATGTGTTGATTGTGATACCCAAACTCAGGGCAAGTGTCAGAAAGTAATCCCTGGTTTGGGAAAGTCGACACCTGGTGGGAGCAGTGAGGAGCCAATCGTCCAGGCACGGGTAGACCTGAATCCCCTGAAGCCTCAGGTGAGCTGCTACAACCACCTTCACTTTGGTAAACACCCTGGGGGCTGTGGTGAGACCAAAGGGTAGGGCTCGAATTTGATAATGACTGGCCCCTAGCCAGAAGCGGAGGAACTTCTTGGAGCTTCTTTGCATTTTTATGTGATAATAAGCATCCTGGACATCTAATGAGCACATCCAGTCGCTCTCTTGCAGGTACGGCATGATGGACTGTATTGTGACCATCTGGAACTTTTCTTTGAAAACTGACAGGTTCAGGGTAGAGAGGTCCAGAACGGGCCTTAATTCCCCCATTTTCTTTGGCACCAAAAAGAACCTAGAGGAGAAGCCCGATCCGGACTGATCTGGGGGGACAGTTTCGATGGCTTGTTTTCCTAGTAGCTTGGAAATTTTCTGTGCTGCTGCCTCCCTTTGCATGGGTGGAAAGTCCGGGAGGTGTTTGGGAGATATAGGGGAACCCACGAAGGGGATAGAATATCCTCTGGATATGATTTGAAGCACTCAGTGATTCATTATGGACTCCCATGCCACTGGGTGGAAGGACAGTCGTCCCCTGACTGTAGAGCAGCTGAGCAACCCCACAGGGTTGCTGCCCAGGTCTGTCCGAGAATGGTTCTCGACACCTGAAGTTCCACGGCCCCCCCTCAGCCTCTGGGTCAGCGTCCATTCTGTCCCCCTCTGTCTCTAGGGGAAGAAGAGCCCTGAGTGTCCCAGGAATACTGTGACTTCTGGAACCACATCTTCTTTTGCCCTCTCTGGTTTTGGAAAAGGACCTTTGAGGGTTAGAGAAGCGGATCCCGATGGCAGACAGTGTCTTCCAGTTCTTCTCACTCTGGACTAGTGTCTCCTTGACGGTCTTACCGAAAAGAGTCAAGCCGTCATAAGGGGCAGTGGCAAAGGACGCCTTAAAGGGTTCGGTAAATTGGCACAACCTGAGCCAGGCTTTACGCCTCATGGACACACCGGACCCAGCCGCTCTAGCCGCTCCTTCCGTAGCATGGGAGAAGAGTCGCATGGACGTATTTGATACTGCTCTGAGAGTGGCCATTTTCGCGGAGAATGAAGCCTTGTCCTCCTGCCACATGGACTTGGGTGGGGACTCCTCCAGCTCCTTCACTAGGTCATGTTGGAGTCTCGTAACATGGGCCAAGTAGTTCAATTCCCTTATTGAAAAGGTAGCTGAAGCATACACTCGCTTCCCTAGGCAGTCCACCATCCGTGACTCTCGGTCAGGAGGGTGGACCGAGGAACTTTCCTGAGATAGTTCCTTCTTAGTGGCTGCTGCTATCACCATGGTGTCCACTGGGGAGCCCTTGTTCCAAGAATGCCTGTCAATAGGGGGACTTAAAACCTTATCGGGGTGCTTGGGGATGGGCTCCACGGTATCTGGTTCCTTCCATGCCTGTGAGGTGATCAAATCCACTAAAGGATCCATGGGAGGGGACACCCAAGACGTAGACAGGCCCATGCCGAAAGCCTCCAGAAACACATACTCATCAGAGGAGGGCTTGGGTGCAGACCAACCTCCCCGCTGGCGCAGGATCTTCATGATGTCTTCAAAGGAAACATCATCGGGAGGTGATCTTGGGGAGCCCTCCCCATCATCTAAATCTGTGTCCTTGGTTAGGGACCCGGGGGAGTCCAAGTGCCTCCTATGCTTGTAAGGCACATGCCCTGTGGGGCTCTCCAGGGAGCGCTCTGAAGCCATCTGTTCCTCTGGGGGAACCGTCTGGGGCTCTTCGGGTACAGGCTGTCCCTCTGGTAAGACAATGGGGACTGCAGACAGAGCCGAAGGGGTCTGGGCAGAGTCCGAGTGGGAGGTCAGGGGCCTCAATCCGATGGAGAGGACCCGTTTTACCACATCGAACGCCGAAGGAGAGCGGACCTCCTGGGAAGCTAATAAGGAGGCCAGTCTCCCCAGGTCTGACACGAGAATCCGAGCCAGACACGAAGTGGACGGAGCTCTGAGGGAGGGAACCTGGCCCGACAACACTGGGGCAGATGGAAAAGGTTCCACTCTCTTAGATCCGAGATGATCCAGGCAGCTGTCGTCGTCGAGGACGCAAGGACAATCAGCGCCGACCCCCTAACCAAGGCCAAACTCGGATCCAAGAACTCCAAAACTGAAGGTCGGATCAGGGAAGCAGAAATGGGTTGAAAAAAGGGAAGTGAGCTCCCCCCTCCTGAGGGAGGGGGGGCTGGCAAGACCCCCCATCTGAATCTGTGTAAGGATAAAGCGCCTCATCATCTTATCCAGATCCATGTCTGATAAAGAACAGGTCGGCCTTGACGAGGCCACGGACTCTGACCTGGCTGGTTGGAGAACCGAGGCCCTGGAGACTGAATGTGCCTCCTCTGGCTCCGGGGAGAACCACGGAGACCGGAGCAGAGGGGAGTCACAGATCCGTGCAGACTTGCTAGGGGATGAGAGGTCTGGGGACCTCTTCCTCTTTTCCTTCGTTTTCGACTCTCTCTCCCATTCTCTACCTCTCCTCTGCTCCACTACCACAGGCTTACATGCAGGAGTTTGAATCCCAGCCTGGGAAGGAGGGGAGGCCAGAGGAAGAGAAGCGGGAGAGGCAGTCACAGCAGCCACTGTGACTGAAGCCAAAGATGAGGAAGGAGGTTCAGTGGCAGGCAGAAGACCGTTGAGGGCCAACTTGGCCTTTATATCCTTTAAAGCTCGGGGACTTAACCCAGCACAAATGGAGCACTTCACAATAAGGTGGGCCACACCTAAGCACAACATACAGTGTGGCCATCCGCTGGGGAGAGCTTATGGCCACACTCTGTGCAGTGCTTAAAGATCAGCTTTTCAGCCATAATACAAAGAAAGAAGCCTTTAAAAAAAGGAAGAGGCAAAACTTTCTTTCTTTAGACTAACAACACACACCCACTCACTACATTAGACTGACTAAGGGGGGGGGGGGGCACCACAGACAAACTACTCTAAATAACTACAACTACAAACCTACACTCGACGCCAAAGCGATGGGAGGGGAGAAAGGGTACCTACACTAACCTGAAATGACTAAAAGTAACAGAATTTTTCAGAAAAACTTACAGTCAGAATCACCCTGCTAGCTGGAGCTCTAGAGACACGATGTTTTACAAATCGCAGCAAATGAGATCTGGGGATGGAAGGCAGTGGAGGTGTATTATGGGTAAGGGGAGGAGTCTGGAGCTCAGAACTGATGATAGTAATTTTTGCTGGCTTGGATTCGATACAGATCCATATTCCCACAGGTTGAAGACCAAATGAAGTAAACCAATTCAGATCTACTAAAATATACATGCCTCCGTAACTCCAAAACCGTCATTATTGATCATGGATGGGTCAGAGTCCCCAGCTACTATGAACCCTGGGAGGCCTCAAGGAAGGACATGCCGGAGCACAGAGGAACCAAAGGAAGCCCTGTTTCTGGACACCAAGTCCACTTTATAATGCATAACAAAGGTATGAGGGTTAGACCAAGTAGCAACAGTGCAAATATCATTGAAAGAAAGTTTCGCCAAGAAGGTAGAGGATGTGGCTACCGACCTAGTAGAGTGTGCCTTAAGTGGTTCAGACAGCTCCAGGTGTCTGCTTTTGTAAATGTAGGAAATGCAACTGGCGATCCAACGAGAAATAGATACCTTGGAAACTGCTTGACCTTTCTTAGCCTGAGAGAAGGCAACAAAGAGCTGATTTGACTTCTGAAAATTTACAGTTTTTTTGAGGTGAAAATGTAACTGTCTATGGACATCCAGTCAATGCAACTTGTATTCCCCTTTATTGGAAAAATTGGGGAAGAACACAGGAAGCTGAATAGATTAAGATTAGCCTCCGAGGCTGCTTTAGGGACAAAAGAAGGATTGGTTCTGACAGACACCCTATCCTTATGGAAAACCATGAAGGGGGGCTTGATGCACAGAGCCTGCAACTCGGAAACCCTCCTGGCTGCAGTAACAGCCACCAAAAAGGCTGTTTTCCAGGACAGGAATCTGAGATCACAGGATGCCGCAGGCTTAAAGGGCTACTGAGTCAAACACTGCAACACCAGAGTGAGATACCATGGAGAGGAGGGGGGTCCTTGACAGGGGGGGTCTGAGTAAAAAGATCCCTTTGAGAAAAGCTTTGCAAAGCCTAGAAGAAAAGGTAGGACTTTCATTCCAGTGGAAGTTGGATATAGCTGCCAATTGGAGTTTAATCAGAGAAAAACTGGCCCCTTGAGGAAAAAGAGAGACCAAGAACAACAAAATGTCAGGGATAGAAGCTGAAAAGGGATCTAGATTGCATTGTTTAGCCCAAATAGAAAATCTCTTCCATTTGCTGGAATACACCTTCTTGGTAGATAGCATCTGAGAGGCCAAAATAATGCTCTTAAGCAGACAGGGGAGCCTGGACTGGGAAAGGATCACTGGAATTGGAAGAACCAAGTGGTCATATGGAGAGACTGGAGACTGGGAAGATGAAGCCCCCACTGATGGGAAATGAGATCCAGAATAGGATCTAATATCCAAGGTGGATATTCCAGATGAGACCAAAGGAGGGAAAATCATGCTTAATGAGGCTAGAAAGGGGCAATGAGGATGAGTGGAGTCTTCGGGTGATGGGTTTTCTGTAAAACTTTGAGATTGAGGGCAGTTGGGGGGGGTAAGCGTACAGAAGTCCCAATGACCAATCGTGTACCAGAGCATCTCTGGGTGACTCAACCGCTGGGGGGATCAGGGCAAAGTAGTTGCAGCATTTGTGGTTGTCCGAAGAGGCAAAAAGACTGCAGCAAGGAAGACCCCAACATTCGAATTTTCAACATGCCACTGATGGATTCAGGGAATGCTCGTGAGGACGCAGGATAGATCTGCTGCATTTGTTGGCCAACATGTTGGAAATGCCAGGAATGTGCACTCCAAGAAAAAAGTGCCTGGAAGACATCACCCATTCCCACACTCTCATGGCCTCTCTGCACAGAGGATAAGACTGTGTTCCCCCCGTTTGTTGATGTACCAGACCACCACCATGTTGTCTGAATGAACTGCAACTGTCCCAAGAGGGAGACGGTCCTGGAAGGCTTGCAATGTCAGAAGGACTACTCATCTCCAAGATACTTATGTGCAATTTGGTCTCTAAGGGGGACCACATGCCTTGAACTGTCCTTCCCCAATAGTGCTCCTCCCACCCCAACAGGTAGGCATCCATGGTCACCGTGGCCTGGGTAAGACAGAAGGGTCTGCCTAGAAGGAGATCCTGAGCTTGGAGCCACCAAGCAATGTCACGTCTGCATACTTTAGAAATCTTGACAGTGACGGACATGGGATGTAGGTGAGCTGACCATTGCACCGCAACAGTCCACTGCAGATCACTCATATATCTGGCGAGAGGCACTAACTGGATCACCACCGCCACTGAACCTAGCACTTGCAAGATCAAGTGGACTGTGGGACGTTCTAGATCCAAAAACTGACAGACCTGGTCCTGAATCATCTAGACTCAAGTGTCAGAGACTGCAACACTTTCTCTATCCAGTGTCCAGAAGGACCCTGACAAACTTCAGGTTCTGACATGGGGCAAGATGGGATTTGGGCAGGTTGACTGTAAAGCCTAGATTCTGAAAGAGACAGAGTGTAATCAGTGGCCAATGTGAGCTGATGCCTTGTGGGGGCCGTGAAGAGCTGATTGTCCAGCTACGGGTAGACCGGGAAACACTGCAATCGGAGATGATCTGCCACCACAGCCGTGCAGTTGGTGAACACACAGGGGGCTTTGGTGAGTCCAATGGGCAGAGCTCTGAACTTATAATGATTGGACCCAGACAAAAGTGCAGGTATCTCCTGTAGCGTCTGTCAATCTTGATGTAATAGTACGCATCCTTGAGATCCACTGAGCACATCCAATCGTCCTTGCACAGAAGAGGCAGAATGGACTGAACAGTGACCATCTGGAACTTCGACTTCTTGACCAACAAATTTAATACACTGAGGTCCAGAATGGGAGGTAGGTCCCCCAGTTTTCTTGGGCACCAAAAAGAAGCAAAAGTAAGTTCCAGACCCTCGTTGTCCTGTCGGGACCTTCTGGATGGCTCTTTTTTTTTTTTTTTTTTTTTTTTAAACAGTTTTATTGATTTTGATTATAATGAAAACAATCACATAGACATATATAAGATAATTTACATTATAGATTTACAAATTGATAACATATATTTAAAGCATTTAAATATGACTATACGAATAACAAAGCAAACTAAAGTATGTACACAGACATCCAGTATTTATATATTAACATACACTATAACCTTCCTTTTGTAACTTGTTCTCATGAATGACAAGGAAAGTCAATTACCTTTCTGCGAAATGATAATTTTTTCCAACATATTTTGTAAGTTAACCCATAAATGATATTCATATGTCTTTCTATAAGTTCTAGAGGTTATGGTTCTTATCTTTAAATGACTAACTTCTTCTAAAAAAATCAGTAAACTCAATGAATGTAGGAGGATGTTTTGAAATCCAATTTTTTGTTATGATCTTTCTAACCACTGCCAATATAGTCCATAGTAATGAGTATTTGGCTTTCCTAACACATTGTGGAGCAGGTGTATTAAATATGATTAATGATTTATTCAATATGAAGTTGTCTGAAAAAGTGCTTGTAAAAAGTCAATGTTAAGTTGTCAATCTCACCTTCATTCTTGCTGGATGGTTCGGAGCCGAAGGTCGGCTCCGACTCGGCCTATATTAAAGCTCGAGAGCTATTTATACCGGCTTGAGGCTACCCTATATCCCATAATGCTAGGCGCTAACTACCCAGATCTCATTTGCCGCTTACAGCTACCTACTGGCTCTTCAGGTTAGAGGTTTTTCTGTTTAAAAAAAATTGCTATTTTTTAGACTGGGTTTTTCTTAAGTTTAGTTAGCGACCATCCCATTAGCTTCCCATTCATAGCTAATCCCCCTTTAGGCCCCTTTTAAGACCTTTTTTAATTCCCTTTGTTATAGGGTTAGGCCTTTGGGCCTTTTTTCTGCCTTGTCAGTTTAATTCTTTTGTGTGACTGACTTTACTTAATAGGGTGTCTGTGTGTCTGTGTGTGTGTGTGTGTGTGTGTGTGTGTGTGTGTGTGTGTGTGTGCGTGTGTGTGTGTGTGTGCGTGTTTAGTTTTCTGTTCTTAAGATGTCAAAAGACACCAGGGTCTCAGGCTTCAAGAAGTGTGACTCGTGCTGTCAGAAAATGTCGCTGACAGACGGTCACACTTCTTGTGTTTATTGCCTGGGCCCTCTGCACCTGCACTTGTTCGGTCTGTCATACGTTCAGCCCAAGAGTCCTGCAGGAATGCAGAAATAAATTGATTTTGAGGGGCTTGTTAAAGCCTGAAGGTTCCCGACCAAGTCTTCGACGGGGAAGGCTTCGAAGCCATCTAGGCCGTCGGCTCCGAGCTCAGAGCCTTCGTCTGGTGGTTCTCGAACTGCTGTCTCATCGGCTCCGGCTGGAGTCGATGTTTCTCAGGTTCAAGCTTCTACATCGGCTCGAACTGGAGCCGATGTTTCCGGGACACAGTCGGCGCCAATAGTGGTGTCGGTGCCGTCTGCCAGCCGTAAGAGGTTCAGATCTCCATCCTTGGAGTCTGTTCACTCGGCTCCGAGGTCTGCCTTACTCTCGGAGCGGAGTCATCGAACCCATTCCTCCAGGTCTTCCAGGCTCTCAGACCACGACCTCGAGAGGGTGGTTAGTAGACTTCTTAAGTCTCAGGCACTAGCCCAAATACTTCATAGCCCTTCGCAACAGACAGTGGCTATCCCCACCCCATCTTCGATTCCTCCTCCGACTCTTCCACTGAGTTCGGAGCCAGAGCTTGTTGGAGCCGTGGCCGTCGACACGTCGGAGCCGATACCTCACATTTCGGCTCCGTCGTCGGCTCCGGTCTCTTCCATGGTCCAATCCTTGGAGGGATCCGGGCGCATGGACTTCCTCGTCGGCTCCGAGGGGGCGAGTGGCATCGGACCCTTGTCTGACACAGTTCTCCCTCTCGGAGCTTCGGCGCTGGTAAGTTTGGTCCCGACATCGGCTTCGGAGCCATCCCTCTCAGTGCCAGGAGGGGTCCTTATCTCTTTGGAGCGGGGACCTTCTACCCTGCCTGATAAGGGCGCCTTCGAAGTCATGAGGAGCGTGCTGGCCCCTGTGCCTGCTCCACGGTCGGCTCCCTCAGCTCCTCCCTCTGTAGTGCCTGCTGCGGTCTCTACCCACCCTCACATTCCTGACCGTAGAGATCCAACGCCTCAGGTTTCCCCCATTGGGAATATCCTCCTCTTCCGAGGTTTCCGCTGATCCGTCAGGGGAACCCCCTCGGAAGAGGAAATGTAAGAGGAAGCATGTGGACTCTCCTGAGTACGTCACATCGGATACTGTCTTGGATGAGTTGGAAGGGTCCCCATGGTCCCCCTCTGAGGATGTCTCCTTTTCAGACATCCTTGAAATCCTGAAGCAGAGGGGGAACTGGTCTACCCTTAACCCTTCCGAGGACGAGTCGGTTTACTTAGAGGCTTTTGGCTCTCGCCCTTCCACCTCCTACGTGTCTCCGCCTTTCGACCCCCCCTCATGGAAGTGGTGGCGCAGAAGGCGTGGACGGCCCCTGACACGATGGAACCTACCCCACGGAGGCCTTCCAAATTTATAACAGCCCCTTTGGACAAGCAGTTTTTAGCCAAGGGTGTCCCGGTTGATGCCATGGTGGTGGCTGCAGCCACTAAGAAGGAACTGGCTGATCCTTCAGTACCTGTCCATCCTCCTAACAAGGAGTCTAGGACTATGGATAGGTACGGCAAGCGGATGTTTTCTTCAGCAACCTTTGTCATGCATTCACTGAATTATTTGTGCCACTTCACCGCCTTCAAAGAGATATGCTCAAAGTAGTGGGTGAGGTTTTACATGATCCAACAGCTGCGGGGTCTCAAGACAAAATAAATTCCCAGCTGGCAACCCTGAATTCCATTGTCAACTCCTCCATGCGGCTTTTTTCCTATGCGGCTGATGGGGCAAGCAGGGCTGTAGGCACAGGCGTGGCCTTAAGACGTCACGCCTGGATGCGGCTTTGTAACTTTGCAGACCCCTTTAAGGCATCCTTCACGAACTCCCCCTTTGACAGTTCAGCTTTATTTGGACCTCAGGTGAAGGATACTTTGACCCGATGCGAGCAAGAAGGCAAGACTCTCTCTGCCGTGGGAGTCCATTTTTCCACCCCGTCTAGACCATACCCTAAGGGTCAGAAGGGTGGGAAGATGTGGTTCCGTAAACCACAAGAGGTCGCGCCTGATGCAAGAGGTCAGTTCCCCTCTAGAGGCGGGGAGGAACAATAACAGATGCCGCCCCAGGGGCAGAGGAGGTCCGCAAAATCAGGGTAGCAGAGAGTCTCTTTCTGACAAACCCTTCCAGCATCCCTGAGAAACTGCCCAACTGTCCGCCTTCAGAGGCAGTTGGGGGAAGGTTATCACTGTACCCAGAAGCCTGGCTTTCACTCACTCAAGACAAATGGGTACAGTCGATCATATCAGAGGGTTACAAAATTCCATTTATCCACACCCCAACTCAGCCAAAAGGTCCCCTTCCAGACATTCCACCCAGTCTAAGGGAACAAGCAGTAGTAGAAATATCAAAACTGCTAGCAAAAAGAGCCATCCAGCCAGTCCCAGCAGACCAACAAGGATCCAGAATCTACTCCAAGTTCTTTTTAGTACCAAAAAAGACAGGGGACTGGAGACCCATTTTGGATCTCAGCAGACTAAACAGGTCTGTAAGAAGAACGAAGTTCCAGATGGTCACACTACAGTCCATTCTACCCTTTCTGGGTCAGGACGATTGGATGTGCTCAGTAGACCTTCAGGATGCGTACTACCACATCAAGATGCACAGGCGCTCCAGGAGGTTTCTCCGCTTCCGGCTGGTAACCAGTCATTATGAGTTCAGAGCCCTGCCCTTTGGTCTCACTACAGCCCCCCCCGAGTGTTCACCAAATGCATGGCAATGGTTACGGCTCACCTGAGATGTCAGAGATTCTAGGTGTTTTCATATCTAGACGACTGGCTCCTCACTGCCACCACCAGGCGTCAACTTCTCCGCTCCAGAGATTACACCATTCATACTTGCAAAGGGCTAGGTATCTTCATAAATTTCGAAAAGTCTGCCTTGTCGCCTTGTCAGTCTATTACCTTCATAGGCGCCACCTTAGACACAGTTCGGCTTTCCGCAAAACTGACCGAACAAAGAGTTCTAGATATTCGCAGGCATGTTCACATCCTTCTTCAGAACAACAAAATACAAGCCAGGTTTGTCCTGAAGGTATTAGGTCTCATGGCGGCAGCCATTACTCTACTTCCCCTAGCTCGCTTTCATATGCGGATCCTTCAATGGATGCTTTTTTCCCAGTGGTCCTTTCAACAGCTTCCAATGTCACACAACTTTTTAATAACACTGTCTTGCAAGAAACACCTTTCTTGGTGGATGGTCTCCCCTCAAGTACTTCAGGGCAGACCATTTGTTCCTCCTCCTCCTCCGGTCGTCACGGTGACAACAGATGCCTCCCTGATCGGGTGGGGGGGGAGGGGCATTTTCAGGGCAGGACAGTCCAGGGCACATGGCAACCTTTCGAGTGCCACCTGCACATAAATGTCTTGGAGATGAGAGCAGTACTTTTAGCGTTGCAAGCCCTTCAGGACTCTCTTCCCATCGGGACTATTGCAGTTCAGACAGACAATATGTCCGTAGTGTGGTACACTAACAAGCAGGGCGAAACCAAGTCCTATCCCTTGTGTCGACAGGCTCTCAGACTTTGGCAGTGGGCGATCTCCTCTCAGTGGTTTCTGACAGCAACGCACATCCCCGGGAAGTCCAACACCATAGCGGACAGGTTGAGCAGAGCCATTCTCATGCCTCACGAGTTGTCTCTCAATCAAACTATAGTGGAAAAAATTTTTCAGAAATGGGGTCGACCTTGCTGCGACCTTTTTGCAACACCTCAAAACAGCAAGTGCCACGACTTCTTCACTCTCTTCCCTCTTCCTGGCCACCCCCCCAGAGACGCTCTAGTCCACGATTGGCCCCGGGGACTTCTGTATGCCTTTCCCCCCCTTTCCATTAATCACTCAATTGATTCAGAAAGCTACCGCCATGAGAGCCACCATGATCCTCATTGCTACTTACTGGCCTCGCCAGATATGGTTCCCGTTCCTGCATCGTTACCTCTTGGGGCAGCCCTGGCATCTGGACCCAGTGCCAGATCTTTTGACCCATCAGTCGGGACAGCTGCACCACTCCCTGCAATCTCTCAACCTCACAGCTTGGTTGCTCCAATTCCAACCCTAGCCAAGCTTCCCCTTACTTCCCATTCTGTACGTGACATACTTATAGTTTCCCTAAAGTGATCCACCAGGAGGATTTACGCCAGCAACTGGAAGAGTTTTTCCTTCTGGGCAGGAGCCAGAAATATAGATCCTTTTACTGCCCCTACCCAATCAGTCCTAGACTTCCTAGCCAAATTGTTTCACTCAGGGTCTTCTTCTTCCACCATCAGAGTACAGTTAGCAGCTATTTTGAACTTTCATGCAGGCTTTTCGGACTCCAGTATCATGTCCCATAAGCTTTGTAAAACCTTTCTCAAAGGTATCTTTTTACTTAAGCCCCCAATCAGGGACCCACCACCGCAGTGGAACTTAAATTTGGTTCTAACCTCCTTGAGTCTTCCCCCCTTTGAACCTGCGGCTTCCTGCTCCCTGAAATTGCTATCTTGGAAAACTCTCTTTCTCGTCGCCATAAACTCTGCGAGAAGTGTGTCAGAGCTTCAGGCCCTTTGCATTCGTCCACCTTATCTAGTTTTCTATAAAGACAAGGTTTCTTCCGAAGCTAACCTAAACCAGACTATTGATCTTCCAGTTTTCTTCCCCAACTACTCCAACAGAGCGGAACAAAAACTGCACTTTCTGGACGTTCATCGTCAACTCCGTTACTATTTGGATAGAACCAAACAAACTAGGAAATCTAAGCAGCTCTTCCTTTTTTATGCAGCAGGTAAGAAAGGCCTTCCAGTTTCCAAAGTAACCCTTTCTAGATGACTGGCGTCTGTGATCACTTTCATCTATCAGCTCAGACGCCAAAAGCTACCGTCAAGGCCCAGGGCTCACTCAACCAGAGCTTTAGCCACCTCAATAGCTTTTCAGGCTAGATTACCAATAGATTCCATTTGTGCGGCAGCCACTTGGGCCTCTCCTCATACCTTTATCTCTTATTACAAATTAGACATGGCCTCCAGAAGCCGGGCTAATTTTAGTTCCACCGTTCTCAAGAGTCTGTTCCGATGAGCCACCCAGGGTGAAGGTGCTAGGGACGCGGTCCCATCCAGCAAGAATGAAGGCAAGATTGACAACTTAACATTGAGAAGTTATGTACCTACCATAACGTTCCATGTTAGTTGTCTTCTTCTCGCCTTCTTTCTTGCGTCCCACCCCCCAACCCCCTAGCCTGGACAGACCTAAAGGATCCTTGGGGATCTTCTTCTTCTTGTCTCAGCTTGACCCCTAGGCTTTCCCTTCTGGTAGTTATAGGTCTAGGTGACTTTCTAGCGAGGTTCCTCTCCTCCTTTTGTTGGAGAGCTAAACCGCTATGGTTTTCAGCTATCAAATGAGATCTGGGTAGTTAGCGCCTAGCATTATGGGATACAGGGTAGCCTCGAGCTGGTATAAATAGCTCTCGAGCTTTAGTATAGGCCGAGTCAGAGCCGAAGGTCGGCTCCGAACCATCCTGCAAGAAAGAAGGCGAGAAGAAGAAGACAACTAACATGGAACGTTATGGGAGGTACATAACTTCTCATTTACTTTATTCCAAAATATATTTAAGGTTGAACAGTCAAAAAACATATGTGCCCAGTTAACATCTACATTAGAGTTGCATCTATTACAGATGTTCTGTTTTTTATTAATTTTGTCCATTATTTGTGGTGTATAAAAGGATCTATTCATGAATCTCCATGTGTAAATCTTCCATTTCAGGGAAAATTATGTTTTCCCAGCTGACTGTAGCATATTAACCTTATCTTGCTCACTTGGGGAATTATGAGTAATTAAACTATAATAACTCCAGTGGTTATGTGTGCAAGAAAATGTTTCTTCTCTTAAAAGTCTATAAAGGAGAGACTACCTGAATATGTATGCAGGTGTAATAATGTTGATTGAAGAAATTGTAATAATATCCTGGTGTCATGTTTGCTAGTTGATGAAGCTAGTTTCAGCTTATTATCAAGATATAGTATAAGTGTTTGTATATCTAACCATGAGGAATTATTAAGTTTATATTCCTGTATAATATGATCTATTGAACTAGTCTTGTATTCATAAGTTAGCTGGAACCAGTATTTGAGTTCATTGTTTTTCAGTTGAGAAATTTTGTTAATATCTGAGGTAACAAAAGTCTCTTGTGTATATGCTATAGGAAATAAAAAAAGTAGTCTTTATATTTAACATGTTTATATATAAAGTTTCTAAACTTAATTATAATATTATGTATGTAACTGACAGTATGATTAGGATTAGTATGTGTGATAAAATATTCTTTTAAGATCCATATAAAAGGTGTGTTTTTGAATTCTAGTTGATATGATGCTGGTCTCATTATAAGTTCCATGGCTGATACTTCCCATAAAGATTTCCATTTAGGTAACTAGGTTATATCTAACAGCTGAGAAATTGATCTGATTATAGCGGAAATTGAATAGAGATTTAGATCTGGGAAAGCTATTCCACCATTCTTCCAGCTGTTAGTATGTTGATTAATAGTAATTCTAGGTTTTTTTTTTGTGACCAGAAGAATCTTAGTATTAACGAGTTTAATTTATTTATAAACCGTTTTGAGGGTAGAATTTGAATGGATTGCATTATGTATAAGATTTTAGGTAGAATTATAATTTTATAATGGTTAGTCTTTCTTCAGTAGTAAACATTATTAAATTCCATTTTGAAAATAATTCTTGGATATTTTGTAAACATTTGTTATAGTTTAATTGAATTATTGATTTAATGTATTTGGCAAGAATGATTCCAAGATATGTGATTTGATCTGTGTTAGCAATGTGATATGTATTATTTCCTATCATCTTTTTTTTATTTTTTTTTTATTATTAGGATATATGGGTAGAATTTTTGTTTTATTGTCATTGAATGAAAGACTGGACATCATTTGAAAATTTTTAATTGATTCATATAATGACATGAATGAGGAGCCATTTCCCTTTGTGGTGATAAGAACATCATCCGCAAACAACTGGATTTTGGCTATATTGTCTTTAACCATTTCAAAACCCTCTATTTATTTATTGTTTCTTATTTCATTTGCCCAGGGTTCCATGATCAAAGTAAATAGTAGAGGAGAGAGAGGACATCCTTGTTTGGTGCCTTTTGAAGTAGATATTTTATTGGAAATATATGACCCTATTTTGATATATGCATAGGTTTCTTCATATAAATGTTTTAGAAGATTAATAAAATTATGTGAAAAAATGTAAGCATTCCAAAAGAGTAAATAGATAGATCCAGTTAATAGAATCAAAGGCCGCATTAATATCAAGACTAATTAATGATAAGTTCCTTTTCTTCCTTTGTGAGAAGTTTATAATAGCTAGGGTTCGTTTTATATTATCAAAAGTACTTTTGTTAGTTATAAATCCTGTCTGGTCTTCGTCTATAAAGTGGGGTAAGAATTTCTTCAATCTTTCTGAGAATATATTCATAAACATCTTATAATCGATATTCAGTAAAGATATTGGTCTGTATGAAGAACAGAATTTTGGGTCTTTATTTGATTTTAAAATAGGGGATATAAATGTACATTTCCAGAATAGGGGTGTAATATTATCACTTTGGCCCGAATTATATACTTTGTGTAGTAAGGAAATAGCCATTTTGGTCATTATCTTATATATTTTAGGAATAATTCCATTGTTACCTGGAGCTTTGTTTAATTTAAGCTTACTTACTTGACTTTGTATATCTGATAAAGTAATTTTATCAATAACTTCAATTTGTTGTTTGTTTAGTTTATTATATATATTCATGTTAATATAATCTCTTTTGTTATCTTGCGTTTGAATTTGTTGTGTGGATTGATTAATTTCATCAAAGTGATATCTAAACTCTTCTAATATATCTTGCATACTATGTACTTCTCTTTTATTTTTTGCAGAATGTATTTCTTTAATATACTTATACTGATTTAATCTTTTGGTCTTATTCTTAAGGTTTGATAGATGTTTAGGATTTACAGAATAAGAAAGAAACCTATATTTTTCTAGTGTTATCTTTGTTTTATGATGTAGGATAGATCTATATTCCTCATTTAGTTTGTATATCTCATCCCTTATATTCTTTGAAGGCAAGTTGTCTTTATTATTTGTGTATAGTGAATCCAGTTTATCCTGTATTATTCTTATATCTTTATCTCAAATTTTCATCTTATTATGAAACCATTTGTTTATTTGTCCATACAAATATGCTTTTAGGGCATCCCAAATAAATATGTCATGTGTGTCTGATGCTGAGTTTATATTAATAAAGTTTTGTGTCTCTTCTGTTATGAATAATTGAAAATCCTTAAGTTGTGTGAGATATGCTGGAATCCTTTTAATTTGGACACTATGGGTGTTATTAATATTAAGCTCAAATATGATAGTATTATGGTCCGAGATTGGGCAGGGCATTATTTTGCTATTGGTCAGGTTATTCATTATCTGTGTAGAAAGAAATATTCTATCAATTCTAGAACAGGTTTTGTATCTATTAGAACATAACATGTATTGTAATGAGTTATGATCCACAAAATTATGTATGTCTTTGAGTAGGTAATAAGTCTATGAAATTTATACATTGTTTAGCTTGTGCTGTAATTTTTCTTTTTCCTGAAGTGGTTGTATCTTTAGGGTCTAAGACACAGTTGTAGTCACCTGCCATAATGATATGTCCCTCAGATAGTGAAATTATTTGATTCAATATGTGTCTAATATTATTAGTACCAATACCAGGTAACCAATAGTTGTTTATTAATGTATATAGTTTCTTACCCATCTCAATTACAGCCAAGCAAAGCAAACCTTTATTGTCTTGGTATGTTTTTATTCTGGGTAATGTTTTGTTCCACAATATTGCTACACCTCTTTTTTTTCGTACATTCTGAGTTTATTATATTTGTGCATTTATTTTTATCTAGAAATTTAACAGTATCTTTTGTTAAATGGGTTTCTTGTAAGAATACTACATTAGGTTTATGAAAAGCTAGATATTTAAACAAATTACTTATTTTATACGGGTTGTTCAAACCATTTATGTTAAGTGACATACCTTTTAACATAGTCATATTATGTAATTGTACCTGAAAGATGTGTTAGTAACATATCAATATCATACGTATAATGTGAAAATTTCCGCAAAAAAGTGAATTTGTTCCTAGTATAAATATTAAATCTCATGTCTTTAGGAAAAAAATGTATTCTTTGAGCTTTATTCTCTATATTTTCTGTAAATAAGCTACTCTGGATGTCAAAAAACTCTTTTTTAAAAAAATTATTACATACCCTAGATAAAAACAAACATCCCAATGCTCCCTGCCTGGAGTTAAAACCTCCTAATCCCAATGACATCTGTCACTGAGATCAACCCCTAAACTGTAACAACAGAGCACAAACTCCACTAATAACACACTTTATATACTTTAAGTTAGAAACATTAAGATAACCAAATTCCAATGAAATCATTAATTGTCCTAATATAGTGTTATTTGGAAGGTTTATACATTCATAGAAACCATATCTAATAAGAAACCTATGTAACCTAATAGATTCAAGATATGATTTACATTCCAAAATAAGGCAAATGTCTAACAGATTGTTTAAAAGGACTAAATAATTTAGCCCACTGCCTTACTATTAACATAGATAACAGAGGTTGTGCATATAAACAACATTTCTATTAGGTTATCAGATATAACACGTTATCCAGGACACAATGTTATTGTTCAAACCATGGTTTGTTTAGCTGTAATTCTATTTTGTATTAACATGTTTATAACTCTCATTATATCTCTTCCCTTTATTTAACTTATATACCTGAACACGACAGGGAACAGAGAGAGAAAAGAGAGAGAGAGTGGGAAAAAAAAGTAAAACAAGGCTAACATGTAGTTAGAATCCCATGTGAATAGTTATATTTAGAATGACTATTTAGAAGACTTAGGTGTAATTATAAACAGTATGTCATTTAAATAAACATTGTATCACCCCCAAATGTGATTTATTCACTATAAACATATGTATATATAACCGCTTTCACTAGTGGCAGAATAAGATATTTATTTGCAAACTGGATGGCTCTTTTTGAAGGAGGACTTAGAACCTCAAGAAGAGCCAACTCCCTTTGGCTGGGTGAAACATCTGGGACAGAAGTTTGAGCTGGAGGGTCTGAAAAAAGGGAATGAAGTCATCCTTTGAAACGATGTTTAACACCCACTGATCTGAGGTAATACTTGTCTAAGTTAGTGGGTGAAGGGAGAGATGACCCCTGACTGCCTCCAGGGCAGGCAGTGCTTTTCAGAAGCGCTGAGGGGGCATTTCGGAGAAGAGTTCCCAGCAGCCCTGGGTCTACGAACACCCTATGCCTCTGGGGTGGTGTCTGCTGTCAAACACCCTTCCCTGGCCGGAGGAAAAGGATTCCTGTGG
Organism: Protopterus annectens; assembly: GCF_019279795.1. NCBI lineage: Eukaryota > Metazoa > Chordata > Ceratodontiformes > Protopteridae > Protopterus > Protopterus annectens. The sequence continues at coordinate 1,230,995,223 of NC_056732.1, forward strand.
AGCATCCTGGAAGGAAGACTGAGACCTGCAGAACCATAGTTTCTTATTACCCCTCTGAATTTTGGAAAAGGATCTTTGTGGAGTAAAGAACTTGATACTAACTATGGACAGAGTCTTTCCCTCCTGCTCTGTACAGGTTAAGGTTTCTTTGACCAAAGGGCCAAACAGAGTTGATCCATCAAAAGGGGCGTTAGTGAATGATGCCTTGAATGGTTTCGAAAACCTGCAAAGATGAAGCCAGGCATGAAACCTAATGGTAATGCCAGTACCCACCACTCGAAAGGTGGCCTTCACCGCATTAGAGATCAACCTCCTCGAAGCATTAGCTAGGGAACTGAGAGTAGATAGCTTTGGAGAGACCAATTTGAGACTCTCTGGAGGCAGCAATGGTCCAATACCAAGTCACTTTGCAGCTGAATAAATTGTGCCATGTAGTTGGTTGCTCTCAGTCCGAACATAACTGAGGCAAACATGCACTCCACAAAATGGTCATTTGCCCGAGACCTGTTCAGGGGATGGGCCGTGGAGCTCTGTTTGGCGAGCTCCTTTTTTGTAGCTGCGGCCCCCACAATAGCATAATTGGGAATGCCCTTGCTCGAAAAAGCCTCGTCTTTGGGGGGACTTGGGAACTTAGCTTTCTTGGGAACTGGTTCCACTGTGTCGGCTCCTTTCACACCCTGTTGGAAATGAGCTGGACAATCTTATTGGCAGGGGAAAAAACCCAGGTGGAAGACAGCCCCGTCCTGAAGGCCTTCAGGAACATGGATTTCTCTGAAGATGGGGTGGGGGGGGAAGACCAACTGCCTCGTTGCTTAAGGATCTTGAGGACGTCTCCAAAGGACACCTCCTCGAACGGAAGTCTGGGGAGCCGTCTCCTTCCTCAAAATCCGTATCTTTGGTGAGGGACTCTCTAGGGGAGTCCAAATGCATCCTCTTACACATCCACTTCTGAGGGGGCTCCTCCACGGTGGGCTCTGGGGAGGACTTGGAAGAGGTAGGGACCCCGAGGGGGATAATGCCAGCACCTTTTAAACTTAGTGGGCTTCTCTGACATCACACACACACACACACACACACACACACACACACACACACACACACACACCACCTGCACACAGGACAATGAAAAGGAGGTGGGATAACAAGGTGGATAAGACTAAAAGAGAAAATTACCCAAGGGAACTGGGAGAAGGACTAAATAAGATAGTTTAAAACACTACCAGGAGGGGAGAAAACTAACCAGAAAAGAGCACTAAGAAGATAGGTTAGACAGAAGATGAAAAACCCCAGAAAAAAAGAGAAAAAGGGTACTTATCTGAAAACTGAAGGCTTGAGCTGCAAGGAGCATGCCCAAACAAGATCTGAGGGTTGTGGGAAGCAAGAGATCTTGGGAAGGGGAGGAGCTTGACCTCAGGAGCTGTTGTCTTAGTTGCCGGCTCAGATCTGACATTGGATCCTAGACCCATCCATGATCAATAATGAAACGGATAGCATCAGATCAGTGTGTTTAAATTTACAACACAGTTCCAACTGTCAGGTGAAAAACACTGGGCAAACAAGCAGTTGCACAGCCTCAGTCACAAAAGCAGAAGATATTAGTTAGTTTTCTTCCTTTTTTTTTTAACTCTGGGCAAGCACCTCCTTAGCTGCGAACATGGGATTTAAGCTCCTCAGCTGCAAACACGGACGTCTCTGTTTTCTTTTTATTTTCTTTTTTTACTGAGGGTGAGCTGCAAAACTCTAGTGGAAAAATATTCTTTCTTTTTTTTTTTTTTTACAGCAAGGTCGGTCATTGAGATACTGTAGAAGTAGATGTGTGGACTCCTAGAAATTATCATATGGACCCCCCCCAGGGGTCTGTGGATCAGTTTCAGAATCACTGTTCTATGGTATTCCACTCCAAACAGCCCAAGTAAATCTTGCTCTACCAATAGACTGAATATCAAGCTTGCAATGCATGGTGGATATGTAAATGGATATTTAAACAACAGCCTCATTTATAATTTGGGAATATGCATTTTTAAAGAAGGCTGCACTGGCAGATGCTGACCTACTGGACTGAACATTTCCCCATTAGAGTTCTGTGGTATTTTTAACAATAGATAATGTAATAAGCTAATCTTCTGCAAAGATTTTGTCTGCATACTGGCTGACTATGTTTTCCCTTTTTAAAAGATGCAAGCAGCTATCAAGTCTTGGTGGGATAGTCGTTTCAGTGCAGAACAACAAATATTGACACATATCTATAACATGCAAAATTCTGACACCTATATTCCAATTAGAAAAGGAGACAGACAACTGGAAAGCTGTTTCAAAGAAACTTCAAAGATCACTGAACAACACAGGTGCTTGTTCTTAAAAAGAAAATCCTGTCCTTCAAGACAACTGTAAATGGCTCATTATACAAGACAAACATTTTTCTAGTTGAAGTGACTACACATTTTCTAGGAAAGATATTTATGGCCTGCTGAAGCAGCAATCTCTAAAGGAATTATTGTTTAGATCTCCCAAATATGTAACAAAGTCTAGACGATTTAGGATCTTTACCTGAAGTGTTTGCACAGGTACTTTTATACTCCACACATAGTCCAAAGAATTTTACCTCAGGTAGACAGCAAATGGTGGTGGTATTATGAGGAAGAAAAGTGGCAGACTTTAAAAATTTCCTGCAGACTACTCTGTCAGAAATACTGGGTGAGCAAACTGGTTTAACTTTGGACATTTTTTTTTTTTTTTTTTTGCTGCGATACAGAATCGGAATTGCCTAGACATAGTAATGCCTTGCTGAGTTTAATTCTGGTGGCTGCCAAAAAAAAAAAAAATTACTAGAAAATGGAAACCAAAGCCTAACCCAACTGAACTAGAAGTAGTTCTATAACTAGTAGTAGTACAATTCCAGTCTCACATAGACCTACCACGACAGCAAACTAAACACATAAACACACAAAAACATACTCGGAGGCTCTAAATAAAAATCTGCCTAAGCAGCAGAGACCTCCAAAGAAGACACCCAAGCAACCGCTACCCCAAAACAAAACACGTGCAACACATAGCTCACAAAGCCAGTGTGCCAAACAGTCACAGCCCTTAAGGCTAAAGAACACACGTGATACACTTGTAATAGGTGACTCTATCGTCAGGCACATTGATGTCCCGCTCACCAGGCTGAACAAGGAGAAGGTCACGGTGAGCTGCCTGTCGGGCGCTAGGATCTGCCACGTAACACAAGCACTCAGGTCACTCCAAGGAAAGTACAAATATGACTCAGCCATTGTTCATGCTGGTGTGAATGACCTGAGATGTACCTCCCTGGACTACATGAAAAGAGACATAGAGGAGCTCTCTGAGCATGTAGCCCAGGCCGGTATGACCCTGACCTTGAGTAGCATCTTACCCTCACCAAGAATGATGCCACAATATGAAGACAAGATGATCAATTTCAACAATTGGCTTAAGTATTGGTGTCATTCAAAGGGGATCCAATGCCTGTCAGACTGGGATGATATGCTCGACAAGCCACGATGCTTCGCTAGGGACGGCTTGCACCTGTCACCCCTGGGCTTTTGGATATTGGCAAAGGCTCTTGCTACCCCCATAGTGCCTTTTTTAGGCAAGGCTCAAAAGACAAACCCACCTCCATAGGTATCACAAGGGATAAGAAACTAAGAGTAATGCTACTCAATGCCACAAGTCTAAACCTCAAAATGCATGCACTCGAAACTCTCCTTAGCATGGAGAACATTGATATCTGTGCAGTAACAGAAACCTGGTTCAAGGCTCCCGAGAGCACCCCAGCACTACCAGGTTATACCTCATACCATGCTTTTCGGCCCCAAAACTTGGACCAAACCACAAAAGGAGGGGGAGTATCAATATTCGTCAAAGATACCCACACCTATAGGTTGGTGGCACAGCACGAAGCATCAGAGACTATCCATGTGCAACTAACAGTGGGTAAAACTGCCTTCCAGTTTATAGCCTGCTACAGACCACCCTCCCAAACCCAGGAACCCCACTCAGCCTTCCTGAGAACACTGGAAAATATGAAGGTCTCTCCAAACACCATTATACTGGGCGATTTCAACTACCCAAACATAGACTGGGAGCATTACTCTAGCTCCAACACTCTAGCTCAAAGGTTCCTAGAATTTATAAACTCAAATGCTATGGAACAACTTGTTACCACTCCCACAAGAGGGGAAAACATACTGGACCTGATCATCACCAACATGGGGACTCTATGCTCCAACCCAGAAGTGTATCCCTCACTCGTAAGATCAAACCATAAACTAATCTCACTGGATATTCACATCCCGACCCCACCCCCTGCCCAGAAAACCACAGTGAAAAACTTCTCTAAAGCAAATTTCACACTCCTCAAAACCGAGGTGGAATCCTTCAAAGCCCCCGGGCCTGTGGAAAATAGGGCCCAGACCACAGAATTTTTTATAAACGCATTCTATGAACACCTTCAGGAATGCATGGATCATGCAATCCCAAATAAAACCAAGACCCAATCCTCCAAAGGCAGACGTCCTGTCTGGTGGACCCCAGCCATAAACAAACTATACAACAGAAGGAGAAAGCTACTACATAAGAGTAAAATCCCAAAAAGGGAAGGCCTCTCTGATCAGTATTAGCAAAAAACTACGGGCACTCATAAAATTGTCTAAGGCCAGCTTCGAGAGAAAAACTGCACAGGACACTAAGGATAATCACAAGGCTTTCTTTAGTTATGTTAGGAACCTGGGTGGGAATTCCCAGATATGCTCAGAATTAGTCCAAAATGACAAAAAATACACCGAACCCACAGACATTACTAACGTCCTAGCTGACAGGTTCAGCACAAACTCCCCCCCCCCCCTCCCCACCAAAAGGGCAAATATCTATCCCAGCAGAGTGCTGCCCCCCTGACATCTCAGATGCTCAGGTAAGAGCTGCCCTCTCCAAAGTAAAAAACACAGCATCAATGGGACCAGACGGTGTCCCAGGCTGCGTCCTACATGAACTCCAAGAACAGCTAAACCCAAACCTAAAACTACTGTTCAATCTCAGCCTTACTACAGGATATGTACCCAAAGAGTGGCGTACAGCAGCAGTGGTCCCTCTCCACAAAGGTGGTGCCTCAACGGATCCTGGAAACTATCGCCCCATAAGCCTGACTAGCTTGGTCTGCAAAGCTATGGAAAGGATCATCATGGACCTCATAAATAAAGATATTGTGGACCTACAGACACTGAATCCTTCAGCTTTGTTAAGGGCAGATCCTGCCTCTTAAACCTGGTCAATTTCTTTGAAACAGTCACCAAGGCCACTGATAAGGGGAAGGTTGTCCACAAAGCCTACCTGGACCTCGCAAAAGCCTTCGATACAATACCCCACTCGGGCATTATAGGTAAGCTCACCAGCTTAAATATAAACCCCTATGTCACTAAATGGGTTGCAAACTGGCTCAAGGACAGAACCCACATGGTTAGAATTGCTGGAGCCATGTCAGACTCCAAACCAGTTACAAGTGGCATCCCACAGGCTCAGTCCTGGGACATCTCTTGTTCGGTATATATTTCTCGGAGGTACAGGCCAACACGGAAGGACTGTGGCTGACCAAGTTCGCAGATGACTGCAAAATGGGCACCATAATAGACTCTCCAGCCGACACAAGCCTCCTCCAAAAGGGTTTCATAGAAACAGACAACTGGTGCCAGAACCATGGCCTCAAGCTAAACGCCAAAAAGTGTATAGTCATCCCCTTTGGCAAAAACAAAGTGCCCACAAATTACCACATAGGTGGTAATCCATTAAGTACAGAAGTAGTAATTAGGGACCTGGGGACCCAAGTTGATAGCAATCTCTCATTTGACAACCATGTGGCCAAAATGGTTAGAAAAACATTTTATATAGCCCACCTAATCATGAAGGGATTCACATCTAGATCAGGGGAGGTCATCGTGCCTCTTTATTCATCCCTCATCAGGCCCATAATTGAGTACAATGCCCCTTTTGGGATGTACCTTACCAGACACCTGCAGCAACTGGAAAGACCCCAAAAGTACCTTACCAAGAGGATCAAAGGGCTCAAACAGATGCCATATGCTGCCCGGTTAAAGAAACTCCAGCTCTACTCAGTGGCATACCGCCTGCTCAGAGGCGATCTGTGCCTGACGTATAATGCCATGTCCAACCCGGAATTAATGGACATGCTGCACCTCAGAAAATCCAAATCCCATCGAGCTACGTGCTTGAGAGACTTGAACCTCAGCACTGAAATAAATAGGACATGCTGGAGGGACAGATTCATAACTCAGAGGCTCCCTTCACTCCGGAATAAAATCCCAGTCCAGGTTAGGCAGAGTCCCTCATTGACTCTCTTCAAGAGGAATCTTGATGAGTGGATGGAGATCGTAGGTTTACCCCGGGTATCACTTCTGTGTCACTGTTAGACAGAGGCACAGTATACTAACCTCGAAAAAGGGCATAGCAAAATTAATTTAAAATGAGTGGCGAAAGCCAAACACACTCTGGCTAGGCTTATAAATGCCCTAGGGCAGATAGCCTAGTATGAACCTATGAACCTATAATGAATACAGCATTATATAAAATAACGGGAAGTGGGATCTTTAGAAAAGGGTAGGAGCAAATTAAATTTAAAAAAAATGGGAATTGTGGGAACAGTATATGCATAATAATGTTTTGTAAGCGGAATGAAGTTTAAGGGAAGGCAGGAATTGAATGAGCCATGTAACGTCCGACTAACAATGACTGTGCAGAAGGAGATTTACTTTGATTTATATTTTGCTGTTTTACCTTTAATTTCCACTGTTGTTTGTTAAAAGGGATAGGTTTTAGACAGGTAACCTCTAGCCATCCCAAGGGGCCTAATCATCTATAAATTCATACAGGCTGCAGACAGGACAATCCAGAGCTTATCTAAACAATCCTGTCTTGGTTTATGAATTATTGAGCTTTACTATTAAAAAGAAGTGTGACTGCAAGCAATAGTGTCGTAAAAAATTACAGCTTTAATCTGACTTTCAGAACTTGTATGCTCAGAACAACTATACTCTACTTACTTTGGTATTTAGTTGTATATTTGCTTGTGTGATTTTTCTCATAGAAGTTTAAGTTCTTGTTGAATTCTGTGGTTACTGACTTTGCTTATTCTTTCCGTTTATAATTTTTTCGTCATCTGAAGCTGAATATGGATTCCGTAAATGAGTATGCCATTAATGATTTGCTAAAGCAAAAATATCTTGTACAGCATAATAAATGCTATGCATATTTAAAGGTAACATCTGATAACACTGGTAATCTGTGTTGCTCATATAAAATGTTGGATGATTTGCTTACCATCATTAGAACTAAATCTAGACTTACTGATGATGATTGCACTTGTGCAATTGGCACAGTTTGGAGAACTGTTGTTACATATACGAGTAACTGGACTGGTAAGACAATGTTAGGCAAACAGCAAATAGAGCACATTTAGGGAATGATGTGCCTGTTGTCTGTAAAGACTATTCAACCCCTATGAAGTAGAATGATGCCCCTGACAATTTTGGAATTCTGAATGCAAGTATTCAGCAATCTAAGGATTCAGTGTGTTTAGAAGGAAATAAAGAAAGGAAAACAAAGCAAATAACAAGGAAGACAAAGAAACTACTTAATGTTTGAAAAGTAAAGAAAATACATACTAAAAATGACACTGTTTTGTTATGTAACACACATATTACAGGGACTGATAACATTGTTATATCAGAAAACTTTCAATCTTCAGAAAAAGGCATCATTTTTCTAAAAGAGAAGGTAGAAAAAAGAGGCAAGGGGCAGGTGAAAAGGAAGAAATCAAAATTGAACGTGGAAGGATTGAGGAACATTACTGTAAGGAAAAAAAAAAAAAAAAGAGAAAGATGTTGACTATGTGGTTCAGGCTGTGGATGTACAAACCCAGCTAGATGAGAACTGCATGCTTACAAATTTAAAACACAATGAAAACAGTGGGATTAATAAGACTAATAGTGATGAAGATCTATCCTTCGTAACAAGGTGGACAGTGGTCTCACCTTCGATAACCACATCGCCACAACAGTCAGGAAATCCTTCTATGTGGCACACCTCATCACGAAGGGCTTTTCATCCAGAAAAAAGGAGGTCATTGTCCCACTGTACTCATCCCTCATTAGACCCATTATAGAATACAACGCCCCATTTGGTATGTACCTCTCAAGACATCTGCAACAACTGGAAAGGCCTCAGAAATACCTCACTAAAAGAATCACAGGCCTAAAGCAGATGCCCTACGCTGACCGCCTTAAACTCCAGCTATACTCTGTCGCATATCGTCTACTCAGAGGCGATCTCTGCTTAACATACAAGGCCATGTCAAACCCAGAGCTGTTGGACATGCTACACTTAAAGAAATCCCAATCCCTCAGAGCTACACGCTCCAGGGATCTAAACCTTGTCATCACAATAAACAAAACATGCTGGAGAGATAGGTTCTTGACCCAGAGACTCCCCAGCCTCTGGAATAGATTGCCCATACATGTCAAGCAGAGTGCCTCTTTGGACCTCTTCAAGAGGAACCTTGACGATTGGATGAGAGAAAGGAAATTCACCCCAGGGATCACGTCAGTCGCCCTGCTAGACAGGGGTCCAGGAAAGTAAATAATGTGGGAAGAAATAGCCAGGGAATTGTTATGGCTAGGCTTGTATAGGCCCTAGGGCTGATAGCCTAGTACCAACCTATGAACCTATGAATTGATAGAGCAGAAATTACTGTATTAAAAGCTGAAGATTCTTCAGATCTCATCAGAAAAAGATGTAATTGGAGATTCAATTATTAGAGGAAATGATACTTGCATTTGCAGAGAAGATAATGAACTTTGAATAGTGTTCTGCTTGCCAGCAGCAAAAATAGAAGATGAGAGACAACCCTTGAAATGCCTTAATTTAAGGAAGTACAGATCAGTTTTTATTCATGTCAGTACAAATGATCTCAACTGCAAGGCCACTCTTGAGTGTTAGCAGGGAACTTACAGCCCTCTTAGACAGTATAGCTTGTACTGGTGTTAGGACATATTTTTCACAAATCACATATAGAAAGCATAGTCAGGTCACCATGAATGAAAATATTTTTTTGATAAATACCTACACGGGAAAAATACCCCGTTTAAAAAAACAGAAATGTATAAAGCATCCAAGCCTAGTTTTGGGCACATGTTTAGACAGGATGGTATGCATTTGTCAAGATCAGAGAAGATAATTTTTATAGCAGATATATTGCAATATTTGACAAACACCAGGCAGGATTTTTGCCAGGTCGAAAATTTAACAGTTCACAGATAGCAATATTTGATCCATCTCTGATGTTCATTAATGCTAGGAGAAGTAATAATACATTTTTTTATTGGGAAATTTGCTACGTTTCCACAAGATTGTTGTTTTTATTGTTTGTGAAACATGGTTAAAGAAGAATGATTGTAAACCAGTTCTGTCAGGGTATAAATGTTTTACTGTAACAGGCATTCTAACAAAAAATCAGGTGGAGGTGCTATGATAGGGATTACAGATAGTTATGAGATCTGTGATTATTACTTGTTCAATGAACACCAATACTATATACTGTGTAATTGTAACAATAAAGACAACCGTGGAACATATAGTAATTGTTAGAGTATACAGACCACCAAAGTCAAGTGCTGATGACCTAGAAGAATTCAAACATTTCTTGCAAGAAACAGAGGAGGGAAGTATATTATTTGGGGGCTTAAATCTACCAGAAACAGACTGGAATAATATTGATTCAACAACATTGGTTAGGAAATTATTCACAGCATATGTTCAGGAACAACAATTGTATCAAATTGTAAAAAAAAAAAAAAAAAACTACCATGGAACGGAACAGAATAGACACTGTTCCTAAAGAAATTACTCTTACTTCAAGTCAAGTTTTACCACCACTGATGTGCCGTGATCATGGGGTTATAAAGGTTAATTTGTTGCTAGATAATTCTGACAAACTGAAATCTAAACCAATGCACAGAAGATTAATTACAGATTTTATGGAAGCAAAACAGTCACTATGTAATACTAACTGGAGTGATGTGTTCAGTGGAAAAACTGCAGATGGAATGTGGAATGTTTTGAAAGAGAAATTGAGAGCAAAAAAAAAAAAAACCTTTAAAATCAGGATCTAGGCATACAATGTCAGGGAGATATATTTCCATAAGAACAAGATACCTGATTAAGGTGAGAGACAAAAAATATAAGAAATGGGAGAGGTCGAATTACAATTTTGAAACTGAACTAAACAAGCTGGACAAACAAATTGAGCATAGTGTGAGACACTATAAAAATGAATAGAATTTATATAAAGCTATTGAGTATAACAAACCTTTTTTATAGATACATAAGATGTGGAAGGAGTAAAGACATACAAATTGATAAACTGTGCATATTCTAAAATTTATTCTCAGACACAACAGATCGCAGACATATTTACAAAATTTTATGCAAAACAGACTGGCTCTTCAAAGGGGGTGATAAGTTGCCCTAGTGACATCCAGGTAACCTCAGATACTGGAATCAAACTAGATTACATTGAAAAAGAAATGCGCAAACTGGATCCAAACAAAGCACAGGGAGGAGACAGAATAAGTAGTAATGACCTGGGAACACTTCAACAAGAACTTATAGTACTATTATAGTTATTATTTAGTAGGTCATATCAATTTAGGGAAACTTCTCAAGATTGGAGACGTGCTTATTAAACCTGTCTTTAAGGGAAAGGGGAGTAGGACAAACCCAGACTCATATAGACCCTTAATACTACTTTCACATTGTGGAAAAATAATGGAGAAGGCAATATTGCTTAAGCTATTTGTCAGAATTGTCCAGGTTGGGACTAGAAATCATATATCAGCATGCATATTTTGAAATTAGATATATTACCACCTGTAACATGATGTTCTACAACAATATAATAACAGCTATGAATGAAAAATTGTGCTATGATGTAATTTATATAGATTTAACTTCAACATCTGACAAGGTCATACACAAAACACTGATCAATAAATTAGAACAACTAGGTGTCAATGTACTCTTGATAATATAGACAGCTGCATGGCTTCTAAATAGGACATGCCAAGTATCATACAGCAACTATACAGGTGAAATCCTTGGTTACAGTCAGTGTAACCGACAGAGATATGTCATAGGCCCTTACTTGTTTAGATTGTATCTTTCAGACCTAACTTTTTCATCTGAGGTGTCCTACAGTCTATATGCAGATGACTTGAAACTAGGTAAACTGATTACATTTGTTACACATAAGGCATGTCTGCAAAATAACTTGACTAAATTGACCATTTAGGCACAGGAGAATAATATGCTGACAAATGCATCAAAAACTAAGCATATGAGATTTGGTAGTCATAAACTGAAAGGTGAATATTTAAGACAGCACACAGTGATTGAAACTGTAGATTCATTTAAGGACCTGGGTATATGGATAGATTCAGCTTTGAGTTTTTCCTAATCATATGAGTTTTTCTAATCATATCAAACAATTGGTTAATGATAGTTATAGAACTACAGGTTGTATAAATAGATTTATAAAGTCTAGGAATCAGAAATGAAGTCATTGTTTGTTAGTTATATTAGACCCAAACTTTGAGTATGGAACAATATGGAAACCTTATAAGAATACAAGCATGATTAAAATGGACAGAGTACAGTGGAAATATACCAAGGGCATCAATGGATGTGAAAATTTAAGTTATTATGAAAACTAAAATATCTGAACTTGTACAGCATCTCACATATATCTAAGAGGATATCTTATTCAGGTATATTGGGCATTTTGAGACAATTACCTCTGCGAATGTTTGGGGTTATCATAAAGTAGTAGAGAATCATCAGACAACTTATGTAGAAGATTCTATAGGAATGAGAAGTGTACTACATGGGTCTTTGAGAGAGCAGCTGATCCATGGAATAGACTACTAAATTACATTAAAGCAATCATTAGTTTAGATATTTTTAAGAACAGCCTGGACACTTATGGAAACAAGTGTTTTGGTATACTGGCAGGCTAAAAGGGCATAAATGCCCATGCTTGAAATATTAGTATGTATGTATGTAGAGAAGATTATAGGTGATGTATAATGTTTGCAACTGAAAATTTGACAATACAGTTTGCTTTCATTTACATAAACATGACTGCCTACATCATAAATGATAATTCAATAAAGATGTTTCATGTTTAAAAAAAGAAAGATATTCTTGAAAAGAACGCGGTCTATGAAGTGAGTGCTCTACTAGAATGGGCTTTTAGGGAACAGGTAGGGACAGTCTCATCTGCTTGTAAACATACACAATGCACTCAGACAACCAACAGGAGAGTGGAACCTTGGGATAATCCTTTTCCCATTTTGTCAGTTGAGTAAGACAGAAACAAATTATCAGTTTTGTGAAACCTCTGGTCTGATGTAAATAGTACCTTCATTGATGGTGCACATCTGTAAAGGTAATGTGTATTCACCTTTGTTTGAAAATTTTGGGAAAAACACAGGGAGATTTATGGATTGGTTGATACAAGATTCAGAATCCACCTTTGGAAGAAAAAAAAATGGTTCTCAGACTCACTCTGTCTTTGTGAAAAAACAGCTATGGGGTTTTACCAGAAAAGGTATGGAGCTTAAAAATCTTCCTAGCAGAAGTAATAGTAATTAAGAAAAAAGTTTTCCATGACAAACATTTTAAATAAGCCTTGGTAGCCGGTTCAAAGACAGGACTAGTCAGGGCTTGCAGTAAAATAGTAATATTCCAAGGAAGAACTGGGTCTCTTAGTAGAGGTCGTAACACAAAGTTCTTCTAAGAAATGCTTTAGATAGTCTTAAGGATGCAACATGCATGTGATGTTCAAAGTGTAAAGACGATATGGCCACTAACTGTATTTGGATAGTGGAATAGCTGGCTCCATTCTGAAAAAGTAAACATTTCTGTAGTGTTTACTGTCTCAAAGACTGTAGGCTACTAGCTTTAGTACTGTTCCCTACCCTCCCTCCCTCCCTGTTGGTGTCTTTGCAGTTGCCCACCCCTACTGTAAGTTTGATCTGGGACACTCCTCCCAGTCTAGTCTCATTAGCTCATTCTACCTAATACAGAGAGGACATCTGAGAAGGCCGACCCACTTAGTTTCTTTCCTTCTGTTCCTCCTTTCTCCCTTTCTAAAAAAAAATGCCTGAATCTCCTTGTGTTCTGACTGTGCTTCTCAAACATTTTGGAAATGTAGAGTATATTTTAGTGCATTTATTACAACTGTATTTGCCTTAATATTGCTACAACTCAAGTGCTCTAGGTTGCACTGCATCTGAATTGTTTTAGTGTGGTTTACCTGCTTTTCTGTATATATATATATATATATATATATATATATATATATATATATATATATATATATATAGACTAGCTACTTATTCTACTGTATTACTGCCTCTTAAATAGTTTTTCAGTTGTGCATGTGCCTTGCTTTATTCAAAAAGTTTTAAATTGCTAAGTTTGTAGAGTTTTAATTGCATTTACTGTTTAGGGCTACACACTCAAGTGCATTTGCCTTTTCTGTGTTTATTTACTGTATTATTGCATTGTTTAGCCTGTTTTAACCAAAAAATCCAAAAAAAAAATACTATCTTGTTTGCTCGTTTCCTGCCTTTCCTAGCTAGTATGGTCCAGATCACAGGCTTTGCTGGTTTCAGGACTTTATTTTCTTGCTGTGGTACAGGGAAGTCCTACTGCTTACCAGTGGGAGTGGTGAGCATTGTACTGCCTATCTAACACTAGAAGAGTGGTTTCCAGCTCTGAAATTGCAATTTTATTAGCCATTTTGGGCTGAATTTTATCCCTTTCAACTTTCTGGCTTAAAAACGCATGTCTTTGCACATTTTTCACATCATGGGGTTACAGTTAAACTATTCCAGGTGCCAGAAAGTCTGCTCCTCAAATTTTCCCTTAGAACTAGCTGGTTTCTCAGTAGTAGCACTAAAATCTGAACCCCTGTGACTAGCACTTGCTCTAGAACCTGCCGGAAAGCACTAGGAAGCCTTAAACTGATACAAGCACTCAACTCTCCTTGTTAGTAATAATAATTAATAAGGAGCAATTAATCGTAGGCACTAAACAGATGATAATTGCAAAGTACCTTGCACAGGTAAGGGAAAACAGCTCTTGTACTTTACAAAAAAGCACCGAAACAGGCATGTCCAAGGGTCAGCTTCTGATGATTTATCTTGTCCACCTGGTGAATCTGGGCATACTGGGGCAATGCAGCAACTGCCTCATGTACACAGACAGCCCTCTCCTCTGACCACCCAACACTACAACCTGTGAGAGATGCACTTACATAGCAAAAGCTCTCTCCAGCCAAGATTGTGCTAGACAGTCAAGAGGAGAAGGTTAACACCTGCACTACACCTCAAGCAACACACAGCCCTTCAAAACCCACACCATCAACACCCACACATAGCAACACTAAACCCATATATGTGGAGGCCCTTGACATTAACCTTCCCAAGCAACAAGGACCTCCGAAGATGAAACGCAAACAAACACCAGTTACAACCAAAGTGACACATAGCTCACAACACCAGTGTGACGCCCAACAACAGCTCCTAAGGCAGGACAACGTACCCAACACTTTAGTCATAGGTGACTCTATAGTCAAGCACACTGATGTCCCACTCACCAGGCTGAGCAAGGAGAAAATTACAGTCAGCTGTCTGTCGGGTGCCAGGATCTGCCACATAACGCACGCACTGAAGTCACTCCACAGCAAGTACAAATACAACTCTGTCATTGTCCATGTTGGAGTGAATGACTTGAGACGTACCTCCCTGGACTACATGAAGAGAGACATGGAAGAGCTCTCAGATCATGTGGCCCAGGGCAGGTATGACCCTAGCCCTGAGCAGCATCCTACCTTCGCCCAGAATGATACCACAGTATAAGGACAAAATGATTGACTTCAACAATTGGCTAAGCTTCTGGTGTCATTCAAAGGGGATCCAGTATCTGTCTGCCTGGGACGACATGATCGACAAACCACGATGCTTTGCCAGAGATGGTCTGCACCTGTCACCCCTGGGATTTAGGTTACTGGCTAAAGCTCTTGCCACCCCTATAGTGCCTTTTTTAAACAAGGTTCAAAGGACAAAACCACCACCGTAACAGATACAAGCATGCAAAATCTGAAGGTAATGCTACTCAATGCTAGAATTCAACTTCAAAATGCACTCTCTCGAGGCACTCCTAAAAATGGAGAACATCGATATCTGTGCAGTAACTGAGACCTGGTTCAAGACTCCAGAGAGCATCCCTGCAATACCAGGCTACAACTCTTACCATACTTTATGGCCACCAAACCAAGACCAAAACACTAAAGGTGGAGGAGTGTCCACATTCACACCTCCAGGCTAGTTGCCCAACACAATGCATCTGAAATTCTCCAGGTGCAACTAACACTAGGTAAGACTGCAATCCAAATTGTAGCTTGCTACAGATCCCCCACCATACAACTAAACACCCTAATACTGGGTGATTTCAACTACCCTGCCATTAACTGGGAAAACTACTCGGGTACCAGCACCTTTTCCCAACGGTTCTTGGAATTCATAAAGTCCAACGCACTGGATCAACTAATCCATTGTCCCACCAGGGGCTCCAATATCCTAGACCTGGTCATTACCAACATGGCAGATAGATGCTCCACACCAGTGGTCACCCCCTCATTGGTCAGGTCTGACCATAAGCAAATCACCCTTGACATCCACACCCCCCCCCCCCGTAAGGAAATCTCCATAAAAAAACTTCTCCAAAGGCAACTTCATGCTAATTAAGTCAGAAGTGACAAACTTCATGGCACCCATGCAGACAGGAGCTGAAGGTTCGACTGCTGAATCCTACACTGAGGCACTGTACGAGCACATCCACTCATGCATGAATAGTGCCATCCAAAATAGAACAAAGATGCTCTCCTCCAAAAAAAGAAAGCCAATCTGGTGGTCCCCTGCCATAAATAAACTATACAACAGAAGGAAGAAACTAAACTGTTGCAGAAAAAAGGAAAATCCCAGGATGCAAAAAACTCCCTTATCAGCCTCAGTAAAAAGCTGAGATCCCTCACAAAATCCACCAAAGCTAGTCACGAAAATAAAATTGCAAAACATTCCAAAGACAACCACAAGGCATTCTATAGTTATGTCAAGAATCTAAATGGCAATGCTCAGATCTGCTCTGAGCTACAACAGAATGACATTAAATATACTGATCCCAAGGATAATGCCAATATCCTGGAAGATCGATTTAGTGCCAACTTCACCCCCCTCTCACTCCCTAAAGGGCCCATCTCAATACCAAATGATTGCCAAATTCCAGTAATCACGGCCACACAGGTGGAAACCGCACTCTCCAAAACCTAGAATACAGCATCCATGGGACAAGATGACATCCCGGGCTGTGTACTACATGAACTCCAAAATGAACTGGCACCTCACCTAAGTGTCAAGTTTAATCATAGCCTCACCTTAGGCTTCATGCCCACTGAGTGGCGTACAGCTACAGGTATCCCAGGAACTACCGTCCCATCAGTCTGACGAGCCTGATCTGCAAGGGCATGGACCGCATTATCATGGAACTTATAAACAAAGACACTGGCAACCTTCAAACACTAGACCCCACCCAGTTTGGGTTTGTGAAGGGTTGATCTTGTCTCCTGAACCTTACTGACTTCTTCAAATCAGTCTCCAGAGCTGTGGACGTGGGTAAGGCGGTCCACACAGCCTATCTGGACCTTGCCAAGGCCTTCGACATCATCCCCTACTCTGGAATTATAGATAAACTTACTAAGCTGGGCATAAATCCCTACGTCACTTGATGAGTTGCCAACTGGCTTACTGACAGAACACAGACTGTAAAAGTGGCCGACTCGAAATCCAGCTCCAGACAAGTGACAAGTGGAGTACCTCAGGGTTCAGTCCTGGGACCGCTCTTGTTTGGCATCTACTTCTCTGAAGTACAGGTCAACACTAAGGGACTCTGGCTAACAAAGTTCATAGATGGCTGCAAACTGGGAGCCATTACTGAATCCCCAAATAATGTGGATATTCTACAAAAGGGCCTTACAGAAACAGATGCTTGGTGCCAGAGCCATGGGCTCAAGCTTAATGCCAAGAAATGTATAGTTATCCCCTCTGGGAAAAAACATGTACCCATGAATTACCGCATAGGTGGCAGTACACTAAACACCAAAAGTGTGAAATGAGACTTAGGGACACAGGTAGACAGTGGTCTCAACTTCGATAACCACATCACCACAACAGTCAGGAAATCCTTCTACGTGGCACACCTCATCACTAAGGGCTTTTCATCCAGAAAAAAGGAAGTCATTGTCCCACTGTACTCATCCCTCTTTAGACCCATTATAGAGTACAACGCCCCATTTGGTATGTACCTCACAAGACATCTGCAACAGCTGGAAAGGCAGCAGAAATACCTCACTAAAAGAATCACAGGCCTAAAGCAGATGCCCTATGCTGATCGTCTAAAAAAAGTCCAGCTATACTCTGTGGCATATCGTCTACTCAGAGGCGATTTCTGCCGAATATACAAGGCCATGTCAAACCCTGAGCTGTTGGACATGCTCCACTTAAAGAAATCTCAATCCCTCAGAGCCACACGCTCCAGGGATCTAAACCTTGTCATCACAATGAACAAAACATGCTGGAGGGATAGTTCCTGACCCAGAGACTCCCCATACTCTGGAATAAACTGCCCATACATGTCAAGCAGAGCGCCTCCTTGGCCCTCTTCAAAAGGAACCTTGACGATTGGATGGGAGATAGGAAATTCACCCCGGGGATCATGTCAGTCGCCCTGCTAGACAGGGGTTCAGGGAAGTAAATATTGTGGGAAGAAATATCCAGGGAATTGTTTGGCTAGGCTTGTACAGGCCCTAGGACCGACAGCCTAGTACCAACCTATGAACCTTGGTGACTCGCTTTCCTGTGTGTGGGGGTTGACCTGCTCAAGTTGTTTGCTATCACACTGGACTTGCCAGGGATATGCGTTGCTACTAGAAATCTATGAGAAGGTTAGCAATCATTGGCACAATCTCATGACCCCTCAACATAATGGGTAAGAACTGGTTCCTCCCAGTTTGTTGATCTGCCAGGCAACTGTCACATTGTTTGTCTGAATGGATACCAAATCTATGGGAAGAGTGTTCTTAAAGGCCTACTACACAAGGAAGCCCGCTTTCAGCTCCAATACGTTGATGTGAAGTCTGATCTCGGACTGTGACCATGTGCCTTGGTTTGTCTTTCCCATGTAATACCCTTCCACTCCAAGTGGGAAGTGAAGTGGTCAATGTGGCTTGAGGGGAGGAGGTTGAAAAGGATGTACTTGTAAACCATGTGGTGACTCCTACCACCATCAGATGTGTGATCTGCAGATCTCTGTTAAGAGTACTTGAAAGGACATAGGGTGTTGTTTTATTGCCACTGGACTGCAAGAGTCCAGTGAAGCAATCGCATGTAGTACCTAGCTAGGGGAACCAGGGTGACTGATGCTGCCATGGACAGTAACAGACAGAGAATTGTTCTTGCTGGTGGCTTCTGAAAGGACAGAACTGTTAAAGCTTGATGCCACATGGTTGCAATTCTTGTCTGGGGATGTCTTGCAACCAACTGGGCTCCTATGAATTCTAAAGATTGAGTTGGGCAAAGTTTGGACTTTGCCAGACTGAACGTAATACCCAGGTTTGAAAACAGGTGCAGCAGAGAGACTTTGGCCTGGATGAGTACCTCTCAGGTAGAGGAGGTAACAAGCCAGTCTAAGTACAGAAACACCTGGAACCCTTGCAGTTGGAGTCGAGCTGCAACTACTGCCATACACTTGGTAAACACCCAGGGGGCTGTGGTGAGACCAAAGAGAACACTAAACTGAAAATGACTGGTTCCCAGCTGGAAATGAAGACACTTCCTGGAGCATTTGCCCATCTTTATGTGGTAGTTTGTATCCTGAAGCTCTATCAACCACATCCAGTCATTCTCTCCCAGAAGGGGGAAACAGACTGTACCGTGACCATCCAGAATTTTGTTTTCATTACAAAAGTGTTCAGGAAGCTTAGATCCAAAATCAGTCCAAGTCCTTATTTTTCTTTGACACTAAAAAGAACCTTGAGTAAATTCCAGATCCTCTTTTGTCTGGTGGGACCTCTTGGATGACTCAATTGGATAGGAGCTTCTTTACTTCTAAAGCTGCCACTTCCCTTTGGGAGGGTGGAATGCCGGGAAGTTATTTTGGGGCTGAAGAATACATGAAAGGGAATGAAGTAGCTCTGGTTATTATCATCTGCATCCATTTGTCTTGAGTGATGGAAGTCCAGATTATTAGGTGCAGGTATAAATAGACAAAGATCGAAGGGTGGCCGACTTCCTTTGATTCACAGGTATAGACCCTGGGAGAGACATGGAAATTTCTTTGCTCAAATCTCTCTAAAACCATTTAACATATGCCAAGTAGCTTAAAGCTCTCACCAAGAAAGTAGATGAGGTGTAGACTCACTTCCCAAATCTGTCCCAACACACATAACTCCCTGTTCGGTGGGTGGACAGAGAAACTTTTCTGCTAGTTCTTTCTTGGTGACTGGCATCACAATAGAATCTATGGCTGGTCCTTGCTACAAATGGGATGATCTTTAAGGGAGATGAGAAATTTGTCTGGTTTCTTGGGAGTGTGTTCAACTGTGTCCAGCTACTTTCAAACCCATGTAGAGGATCAGGTCTACCACCTCACCTGTGGGTAGGACCAACCAAAATGTAGATGGGCCAGAGCCAAATGCCTCACTGAAGACTGACTCTTCTTGACAAAGCTGCTAGGAAGACCATCCCCCTTTCTGTTTAAGAAGTTTGAGGTTTTCTTTGAATGATATATCCTTAAGAGGGGGGATCTGGGGGAACCTTTTCCTTAATCAAAGTCAGTGTCCATGTGTCCTTTTGCATGTGTACATCTTGAGTACCTTCCTCAGTGGAATACATTGTTGAGGACTCAGAAGCTGATGTGGCCCGCTCCATAGCAGCTATGAGAGATTTTTGGTCATTGGTTGTCCTGACGGGACAAGAGCATAGAATCTGGACCCTGTGAGATCTTTTGGGAAGGGAAGGA